>NC_066889.1:28593858-28636358 GCF_022985175.1 Labeo rohita
AATAAATAAATAAATAAACCTCTCCGCTGTACAAAACCTATTTGTCATTTGGCTGAAAAATTAAATAAAATAAAAAAAATAAAATAAATAAAATAAAATGAAATAAAATGTTTTAGACGTTTTACCCTGTTCTGTCAGTGGAAAAATGAATTGCAAATAAATAAATAAATAAATAAATAAATAAATAAATAAATAAATAAATAAATAAATAAATAGCCTCTCCCCTGTACAAAACCTGTTTGTCATTTGGCTGAAAAATAAAATAAAATAAAATAAAGTTTTTAGGCTTTTTATTAATAATTAATAATCATTAATCTATTACAATTAATTGCAAATAAATAAATAAATAAATAAATAGAACTCTGTATATATGCAATAATATGTACATGTATACATACTCTTTCAAAAAAGCAGACTTTAAAACTAACTAAATGACACAAAAATATAAAATATGCATTAACTTTAATGAATTGTTAATTCATTCATTCATAAATAAATATTCTTTAAAAAAGTAGAACAAAAAATATGAAAACCACAATGCATAAATTACACAAAATATAAAATATTAATTTAATGACAACATTATATTTAAAATATGAATTAAATTTAATGTAATTTTCTGAAAGAACTAAATTAATTATTAATTCATGAATTCATTTATTTATAAATAAAAAAAATCCCTGAACTCAATTAAAAAATTAAATTTTTAATTGAGTTCAGTAGGGGGAAAAAACAAAAAACAAAACCTACAAAGACTAAATCACACTAAAATCAAAGCAAATCATACTAAAAATATAAAATAATGAAAAGTGTGCCCTTATATATATATATATATATATATATATATATATATATATGCAAAAGTATAGGATATGCATTTTACATGCTGAAGTCAGGTCTTGATATTTTTCCGTTCGCAACTGCAAAGAATATATAACACACACTCACACACACATTCAGTCTGCAGATGTATTAAAAACATACATCACTGAAATGTCGTGATATGATCATCTGTTCCACGGCGCGTCTGACAATAACCGAAATGCAATATTATATGGCAGAGCTGCAGCATTCATCATGAATATTGCATGCAGCTCTCTAGGTTTTCGCGGGCTGTTTGATTGCCGCTGACTGATTAAAACAATAAAAACAGCCGCTCTGGAGGTGTCAGAGATACGAGAGACATCTCAGATGCACACCAAAAGTCTGAGACGCACGTCCGGCGTTTGTGTGCTGAAAGAGGATGCTGTGTGTTGGATGTGAAGCGGCCTCTGCTGTATGTCTGTTTGGACTCTTGATCACATTAGCGTGTTCTGTTGCTCTTGATGAATATTAATCTGCAGAGATAAACTGCAGTTATCTGATGCAGTGCGTGATGGGTGACCATCTGCGGCTCTCTTGGGGGATTCTGGGATTGTTGGGGGCTGGTAATGAATCTGTGTGTTGTGGGGGTTTTCTATTGTGCAACAATAAAGGTCTGTCAGTCGAGCTAAAGGAAAGATTGATGGGTGTGTGTGTGTGTGTCTGGTGACGTCTGAGGATCAGCTGTGTAAGGAATGAAGAGAATGAAAGAGAAAAGGCCTGTTAACAGCAAATCTAATGCATCTAATAGACACAAAAATATAGCAATATTCATTCAATGTCAAACTTTTGTCATTTTCTGCAAAAAGTTAATAAAGTGCTTGTCAATGAAAAAAAAAAAACCCTCTGTATAAAAACTGTTGTCATTCGGCTAAATGATAAAATAACATAAAATAACTGTTGTTACACTCTGTTCTCTCAGGAAAAAATGAACTGTAAATAAAAAATTAAAAAATAGACAAACAAATAACCTATCCTCTGTATAAAACCTGTTGTTTCTCATTTGGCTAATATATATATATATATATATATATATATATTTTACACTTTTCACTCTGTTCTCTCATCGAATAATCTATCATCTGTACAAAACCCGTTTCTCATTTGGCTAAACAATAAAATAAAAAAATAAAAAAATAAAATAAAATGTGTTTTTACACTTTTCACTATGTTCTCTCAGGAAAAAATAAATTGTAAATAAATAAATAAATAACCTATCCTCCATATAAAACCTGTTGTTTGTCATTTGTAAATAAAATAAAATAAAATGTTAAAACTTTTGTCATTTTCTGATAAACATTAATTGTTTATTCACGAATTCTTTCATTTATAAATAAACACCTGAATTAAATAAAAAAAATAAATAAATTCATAAAAATGTTCACACTGTGGATACCTGAATTAATTGTTCAGCATTCAAACTATTTTTTTGGTAAAAAAAAAATCACTCTTTTAAAAAAGAAGACTTTAATCACCAAAAACAAAACCCACAATGACTAAATGATACAAATATCTAAAATAATGCAAAATATGTGCCCTTAAAAACAATTAAAACATTTTTACAAATGAATAAAATAAATAACCTTTTCAGCGTGTTACGTCTCAGTGTGATGTTTTTCATCCCAAAAAAAAAACGACTTGGTGTGAACAGGCCAGAAAGACATGAAAAAACAAGCAAGAAGAATAATTAACAAGAAAGACGAGAAAAAACGATGATGAGGCGGCAGCCGGCTCAAAGCTAAAAATACCACTGAATGCATGACAAATTATTATTATCATGAATAATCATTAAAAGAATTCACTTTAGCTGTGATTCCAAGTTAAGAACGTGACGATGACTGATCGTTGTCAACAAAATCAGCCCAAGCGTTGAGATAATTTGCTCCTGACAGCAAAGCAGCTCATCTCTGCTGGATCTCTGCTCTGACAGGCTCTGCCTTATGTGTTCAAACCTGAGCCCATCTCTGACATTCACGGCTGTGTCTCTGAACAATAGCGCACAGGGTGTGTGTGTGTGTGTGTGACGTACTAAAGCCTGCAGTTTCCCTCACATGTCTTTGATCGTTTCTTGCTACCATGCAGCGTTAATACAGGCTTGACATTTCCCCAGGTCAATTAGAGATAATTAGTCTGAGAACACACACACACACGCATACGGCGTCTGAGCTGATGTCTTTGGTTATTTTGTGTGTGTTTGATGGGAATGGAGGAGATTAGCTGGAGACAAACAGCAGTTAACATCTGATTGGTCGATATCGGGGAGGTTTGAGTGGTTTAACGAACATTGTGTGTGTACGTGACATTAAGATGTATAATATGCAAAACCGTCAGACAGATGTGGTTAAAGTGTCTCAGTACTGTCTGAACACTCATTAACTAACTCCAACTTATTATTATTATTTCTTTCTGTCTTTTATAACAAAAACACACACTTTTTAATGCACAGAAACTGTCAATTACAATTATACAGTGTAATGCTTTTATTTAATAATTTATAATCAAATATCTATTTATTTATTCACATATAGCCATATGTTCAGGCCCGAAGTGAATAAATAAATGAATACAATATATATGTATGTGAATGTAAATAATTCATATACATAATTGCAATTCATAACTTAACAAGAGTATGTTTTAAACACTGAGAAGCAGACATTATAGTGTAATCGGTTTTCTTCTGTGTTAACTGAAACTAAAACAATTAGAAATCTGAAATCTGAAATAAAACATACATAAAAACAAACATAATAAATTAAAATTAGAAAATTAGAAATAGGTAACTAAGTAAAATAAATAAGTTTAAGCTCAAGTACTAAAATAACAAACTAATAAAAAATAAAAAAATAAAGCAAAACATAAATACATAAAAAATCCAAAAACTAAAAAATGACAAAATTATATAACAAAATTACTAAAACTCAATCTAAAAATAAGATGAAAATGGAAAATAAAATACATATGAGTTTAAAATATTAATACATACTATAATAGTATATAAAGAATGCTAAAACAACACACACATACACAAATTAATCATATTATATATTTAATTATATATATAAATTAAAAACTAAATATTTATATTTCTTATAAAGTTTTAGTCATTTAATCTTTTTAATATTTTATTTCAGGCAATGCTTATCTTATTGCAAGTACTGAAGTTTTAGTACATATACAAACATATTTTGATATAAATAAATTATAAATAAATGTTATATATATTTTTTATTTTATTTTAGTTAATGCTTATTTCAAGTACTGAAGTTTTAGTAATTTTTAGTAATTTAGTAGTTGTGTGTTTTTATCATTTTTATTAGGTTTTGCTTTTTAAAATAATTTTATATAGTTTTTATGAAGTTTTAGTTATTTTAGTACCTCAAACTAAACAAAATCGTACACATACATTTTTATATAAATATTTTTATTATTATTATTATTTCAGTTAATGCTTATTTCAAGTACTGAAGTTTTAGCAATTTTTAGTAATTTAGTAGTTGTGTGTTTTTGACACTTTTATTAGGTTTTGCTTTTTAAATATTTTTATATAGTTCTTATTAAGTTTTAGTTATTTTAGTACCTCAACTTAAACTAAATACAAAATGAGAAATGTTGCCTTGCTAAAATATTTTATTTTATTTCAGTTAATGTTTATGTAATTTTCTGTAATATGTAATAGCATATATATAATGATATATAATGATAACAACGCTGTTTTTCGAAGAGGAGCGACGTGACGATGAGTACGTAATGACAAAATCTTAATTTTGGGTGAATTATCCCTTAAACACAGACACACCATCAGTGATGCTTCTAGATCATTGTATACATATCTAATGTAATCCATCTGCAGTCATAAACCAAAACCGTTTAATATCGCGTGTAAACATTAGAGCGGGAAACATCACACACAGGTCCTTAAATCTGTTTAATTAGCTTTAATTATAACTTCAAGTAGCATTACAGGCATTTACATGATGAATTACATGATTATAGTCATGTAAGCATGCAGGACAATTACTCTGAATAGCTGAATGAAAAGGGGTGTGTGTCAGATGCTGCGTCTGTACGTGTGTGTGCCTGTACTGTCCTCAAACACAGGGCATTTCCCACAGACTGCATTTGTGTGTCTGTTTGTCCGTCTGTGTGTGTATCTTGTGTATGTCTGCGTGTGTGTGTGTGTGTGTGTGTGTTAATCTGCATGCATGTTTGTCTATATGCGTGTAAGTGAATCTGCATGAGTGTGTCTCTGTTTGTATGTATATGTGTGTGTGTGTGTATGTTTGTGTGTGTATCTGCATATGTGTGTGTGTCTTTGTGTATTACTGTATCTGAATGTGTGTGTCTATGTGTGTGTATGTGCATCTACAGGAGTGTGTGTGTGTCTGTGTGTGTGTGTGTGTTAGTCTGCATGCGTGTTTGCATATGTGTGTATGTGTAGCTACATTAGTGTGTGTGTGTGTTAGTGTATCTGCGTGAGTGTATGTTTGCGTGTGTCTATATGTGGGTGTAAGTGAATCTGCATGAGTACGTGTGTCTATGTTTGTGTGTACTTGTTCTTGCTACATTGTGGGGACCAAATATCCCCACAAGGATAGTAAAACCTGAAATTTTTGACATGGTGGGGACCTGTGGTTTGACAGACGGTCCCCACAATGTAAAAAAAAAAAAGATTAAAAATAGTAAATGATGTTTATCTGAAAATGTAACAATGCAAACATGTTTTCTGTATGGGGTAGGTTTAGGGTTAGGGATGGGTTAGGGGATAGACAATATTGTTTAGTATAAAAACTATAGAAGTCTATGGAAAGTCCCCACAATTCACAAAACAAACATCAAGTCAAGTCGAGGTTTATTGTCATTCCACTACATGTGTGGACATACAGTGGAACGAAATGTCATGTCTCGCAGGACCACGGTGCTACATAAATAAACATAAATATGAACATACATACATTAGACATACATACGTTTTTAAACCTATACATCTAACTATGCATATACTATATATAACTGACTATACATACACATAACCTAACTTTACATAATAACTGTGCATGATAATGTGCAGAAGAGGTATTTAAAGGTTAAGAAGGAAATAGTGCAATAGTGCAATAGTGCATATCTCCATGACTGTGTGTGTATTTACATGAGTGTGTGTGTGTCTGTGTATGTTAGTCTGTATGCGTGTGTCTGTCTGTGTGTGTGGAAGTGAATCTGCATGTGTGTTAGTCTGTGTGAGTGTATGTGTGTGTGTGTGTGTGTGAGTGTTAGTGAACCTGCATGAGTATGTGTGTCTCTGTTTGTGTGTCTGTATGTGTTAGTCTGCATGTGTGTGTCTTTGTGATGGCCGGTTTGAGTTTTAGACCATCAGAGTGAGGACAATTTTGTAAAGTGAGGACATTTTGGCCAGTCCTCACTTTCTGAGACCCATTTAAAGGCCTGTTTGAGGGTCAAGACTTGGTTTTAGGGATCAGGTTATAATTGGGTAAAGGTTAGGTTTAGGGTAAGGGTTTGGGTGAGGCAATTAGTTTGGATGCTAGGTTTAGGGTAAGGAGCTAGAGATTGCGTTGTCTGTGTCCTCACAAAGATAGCTATAGAGAGTTGTGTATGTGTGTGTGTTAGTGTATCTGCATGAGTGTTTGTCTGTGTGTGCAAGTCTGCATGTGTCCTTGTGTGTCTATGCGTGTGTATGTTTATCTACATGAGTCTGCATGTGTATCTCTAAGCGTGTTTGCCTTTGTCTGCTTGAGAGTCTGTATCTCGTGTGTGTGTGTGTGTGTGTCTGCAGAGGTTGACTGAAAGGTTAGAATCTGCTGCGGTTAGAGCTGTCAAACACACACAAACATGACGGGAAGAGACGAGACTCAAATGAACACAGAGAGACAATGAAGACTCGTTCACTAGAACGATACTGATAGACATATCACTCCTAGTTGGAGGAATATTACGCTGCCATGGTGACGGCCATGGTGCCGATGCTTCTAATCGTTCTAAATTTAAAAAGAACAACAAAGTTCACACCACAACTATTACAATAATGCCAGAGGAATTATATTATGGAAGCTTGTTTTTGCTATGTGATAAAAAATTGTATTTCACAATGTAGACTTTTTTTTAGCAATACTGAGAAAAAACAAGTTAGAACTGCAAGCTAGAAACTTAAAATTACAACATTTAAACTTTGAGAATAAAACTCGGAATTCTGAGATAAAAAGTCACAATTACATATTTTTTTTCTTCTGTGGTGAAGATTAAAATTTGGAATTGCAAGGAAAAAAGAATTTTGAGTTTAAATCTCGCAATTCTTTTTTTTCCTTCCAATTGTGAGAAAAAAGCCTTTTTGCTTGTTAATAAAAAGTGTTTATTTTTTTCTCCAGCAGATGAACAGTCAATCAGCATCCAGTCTGCTTTTAACAGCTTAAGCATTTAAAGCAGCAGACGACAAAACTGCAGCAGCTTATAATAAACAAAACAATACTGTGTTGGTGTGGACACTAATATAGTTATCATTGTAGTTATCGTTCTTGGTGTGAACAGACTTTAGCATAGTAGCAGACATTTTCTCATTCACTGTGATTCATCACGCATTCATCCGCTGATTATAACACTGTCGTGTTGTATTATGGTAATGCTTGCAGTGTGGACAGTATTATTGATTGGAATAGTTTTGCTGTGTCGCATAGCTCATGGGTTCAGCTGAAGGTTCACAACGCTGCTAAACTGCTGGTAATAATTTGACATGCCAGACGCCGTTTAGCAGAAAGAAATGCAAGACAAACGCAGAGTGTGTGAAAGGGGAATGGATGGAGAACAGGATGGAGAGAGAGAAAGAGAGAGAGAGTGATCAGGAAAGGAATGAAGGATAAAAAGAAAGGCCAGAGTGATGAAAAGAGCAGAGAAATGACTGAGGCAGATCAGACGAATGAAGCACGAATCAAAGCCCTGCTCTCGCTCATTCTCTCTCTCTCTGTGGTCTTGTTAAAGAGTAATTGTTTATGCACTGTTATATACTGTAGTTTCTCAGCAGTTTTCTTTACAGTTGTCGCCATACATCACTGTTTGGTTCAAAAGCTGAATTTTTAGCATCATTACTTCAAATCATTCTAATATGCTAATCTGCTGCTCAAGAAACATTTCTGATTATTATCAATGTTGGAAGCAGCTGTGCTGCTTCATAATTTTAAGGAAACTGATACATTTTTTTTGAATAGAATGAATAGAATGTTGAAAACATCAGCATTTATTTGAAACTGAAACATTTTGTAACATTATAAATGTCTTTACTTTTTATCAATTTAATGCATCCTTGCTATATATATATATATATATATGTGTGTGTGTGTGTGTGTGTGTGTGTGTGTATGGGTCATTGACATACAAGGATAAAATACAAAAAATAATAATATCTGTATCACATAAATTTACATTGAAATTTAAAATGAAGAGATTTTAGTGTTTTTTTTTCATCTCAATGAATTAGCCATAGCCTTAAAAAAAAGTCATGTGGTGCGACCATAATTTATATTAAAATTAATTTCCTTTTTTCAGATGTTCTCAGTAATAGTGTTTAGAAACAAAGTATTTGCATGTATTTTAAATGTTTGTAATAATGATTTCACATTTTTTGTTTCTTAATTACAGAGTTGCCTTCTTAAATGTTGTTAGCAGACTTATTTTTCCTGTATATTGCATAAAAAAATGTTTTAAAAATACCATTCACTTCAACATACTGTAGCAGTGAATCATATTTCAACCACAGAAATGAGATATTTTATTTTTATTTTAATACAGTTATTCCTATTATGGGTCGCACCACATGATATTTACAAGCACAGAATTGGCCACCGAAACAAAACAAGCTAGCTTCCCTCAAAAGGTCACTATGAAATTTATAATAAAAATAAATCCTTAAAGAAATAACTTGATATTGATTGTTTTTTTTTTTGAGGTCATACCACATGATATCCAAATGTGGTAACTACATACCAGCCACTAAAAATTTTATTTTATTCCAAATTTGAAAGAGAGTTAGAAACCTGGCCCATGTTTCCATGTGCCATTGGCAAATTGCTATATGATGCAAAGTCCTATCTTTGAATGGATTTCACCATAAAAGTCCCAAAATGACAGTTTCTCATAAAACTTCATAAAATGGAAATCATTGGACAAAGTTTGTTCATATATTATGATGGAAATACAATACATATTAGTTACAAATAACTAATCTTTTTTGAAAAGTTAAAGTGGGTCCATACATAGGAGAGGAACTTCTTATATATGCCGTCTTGGCATGGTATTTTTAAAGCATTTTTATAAGTCCTATACAATTTACAGGAAAAATAAGTCTGCTAACTACATTTAAGAAGGCAACTCTGAAATTATAAAACAAAAATATGAGATCATTATTTACAAAAACTACACACTTAATTTCACACTTTAATTTCATGAGAACATCTAAAAAATGTTAAGCATGTTACAGAAATGAATTAATTTGAACATAAATCATGGTCGCACCACATGACATTTTTTAAGGCTAATGCAAATTCATCGAGATGAAAAACACTAAAATCACTTAATTTAAATGTTTAATATGAATTTATGTGTACACAACATTCTTAATGTTTAAACAATTGCAACAGATAATAATTTTGGTATTTTAAAATTGGCCTGTTGAAAATACGTCAATGACCCATATATACAGTACTGTGCAAAAGTCTTAGGCCACTAATATTTTCATCAGCTAAAAAATGGTTTTAAGTCAGTTAAAGTCTGTCTTTTGCTGTAGTGTGTCAGTAGGAAATATCAGATTACATTTCCAAACACTCATTTTGCCATTAATTGTAATAATCCAGTGAGATTTTTGTTTGCACAAGGAGTCTGACAACAGCCAGTGCTCTGCACAGAGATCTGATCTCATCATCATCCAGTCTGTCTGGAATGACATGAAGAAACAGAACAAACTCGGACAGACTAAATCCAGAAGAACTGTGACAAAGTCTCCATGATGCTTCAAGAAACTTACCTGCAAAGCTGCAGCACTGTTAAAGGTTTTGGGCACTTGTGTAAAAATGCTGTAAAATGAGGATGCTGTCATAAATAGATTTCCTTTATCAATTACCTTCTATTAACTAAATGAAATCACATTTGGTGCGACCATTCTTTGCGTTTACAGCAGCTTTTGCCCTAGGTGCACTTGCACAAAATTTTTCAGGTAGCTTTGCAGGTAGGTTTCTTGAAGCATCTTGGAGACATTGCCACAGTTCTTCTGGATTTACTCTGTTTCAGTTTGTTCTGTGTCTTCATGTCATTCCAGACAGACTGGATGATGATGAGATCAGATCAGTGTGGAGCACTGGCTGTTGTCAGACTCCTTGTGCAAACGAAAATCTCACTAGATTATTACAATTAATGGCAAACAGAATGTTTGGAAATGTAAACCAATATTTTTTACTGACACGCTACAGCAAAAGATAGAAATAACTTACTTTAAACCATTTTTTAGCTGGTTAAAATACTAGTGGCCTAAAACTTTTGCACAGTACTGTATATATATATATATATATATGTGTGTGCGTGTGTGTGGAGTTGAGTGTCCGGACAGTTTTTGGGGCCGCTGGAGGAATATGATGCTGCCATGGTGACGGCCAACATAACATGAGCTGCTGATGCTTCACAGTTAGAAGCACTCTGCGGTGTGTGTGTGAGAAGTTGGAACAGAAGGAAATGAGGAATGAGACCACAGACCCCCTAAAACCAGGCAGTGGGGTGGTCTGTCTGGAATCTCTCTTACACACAGACACACACAATCTCTGACCGCACTCTTAGACAAACTTTGGCAATTAAGTATGCAATGAAATCTTGAATCAGAGTGGAAGACGGTGGGAAACACACACACACACACACACACACACACAAAAACTAACCTTTAATTTCCTTGCTGTAAAGCTGAAGTGTGTAATTTTTGCACCATATAAGCTTAACCGACACTCCTCCCATCTGTGATTGGTCAATCAAACCAATAGCCCCGCCCCCAAACGCACACTATTGGTTGCTGGCTAATCAGGATTCTGAAAAAAAAAAAGATCCATGACAAGGTGTTACAAAGTGTCATTCTGGTTTATTAACAGCTGTCTCTGAAATAAAATCAACTCAGTCAATTTTTTTTTTTTTTTGCTGCTGTGCCTTTAAGAGCTCAATCTAAACTTGTTAACACCACAACCTTTTGACCCTATTTTGCTACTGAGATGACATATTTGGCTGAGCGTTTAGTAGTTATTTCAGGATATTTGAATGCAAACTCACACTGGAGTTTACACGTGTCTCTCACTAATACTGTTGCACTGTGTGTTCAAGATTTCACACTTTGTTATTTAGTTTGGCCTTCACACGCCGTTCAGCAGGCGAGAGCCAGATAAATTCAATCTGGTGACCTGCGCAGCGGTTTATGTATATACAGCACAAGGTGAGAAAATAAAAAAATCCTTTCGTGATTCTCTGATGCGAGGTGTGATTTTATACGAGCTGACTTATGCAAACACTTTAAAGTGAATTTATTTCAGAAAATATCAGAGTAGAATCTAAAAATCACAGTGTATTAGTTTAAAAGCAACATGCATGTCAGTCTAAGAGATGAAAAATGAAAAGCGAGTCATTTACTTACCCTCGTATCACTCCAAAACCCATTTTCTTCAAAAGATGTTTTAGAAAATGTTCATGCTGCTCTTTTCAATACAATAACAGTGAATGAGGATGGGGGACAACTGATGTTAAGTAAAACTCAGAAATAACATTCAGAAATATTATTAAGTTCACTGCACTAATATTTTCGGATGAGAACAAAACTTGAGCTGAATAATGACACTATTTTCTTTTATTAAAGTTGCTTTATAGCTGAAAGGGAATTTGTTTTATAACTGATAAACCTTGCAACATTGACACTGTTATTGAACTGAACTGAATCTGCACTGAACAGAACTGAGCTGAATAACGATTATTGTCTTCTATTTTCTTTTGTGGAGCTGCTTTACTGCTGAAATGTAGTAAAAATTATTGAATTTTGCAACATTAACACTGTTATTATCCTATTTATTGATGTGAAACTGCTTTGAAACTAATAACTAATCTGTATTATACTGCTTGTAGTGCTACTTAAAATAAAAATAAATAAATAAATAAATAATAGTAATCTTAGTATTTTTGTCTTGTTTTCCAGTACAAATTTTTAAACATTTTTAAATCAAGATATATTTACTTGAGTAAATAAATAAATAAATAAATAAATACATATATAAAATTAAGTCTTTAATGTTATTAAGATCTCTTCTTTTTTGAAAAATAAAATAAAATAAATAAATAAATAAAATAATATAAAATAAAATAAAATAAAGAATCTGCGATGATGTAAGAATCTAATATTTTTCTTACCCCACTGACATATTTTTTTCTGTTTTAAGCATAAACTCAATTAATTTTGATACATTTTTCAGAAAATAAGACTTCTTACCCTATTTCATTTTGCTTCTCAAGTAAATGTATTTTGATTTAAACATTTTTAAATCAAAATATATTTACTTGAGTAAATAAATAAATAATAAACAAATAAAATTAAGTCTTGGATATAAAGATTTTATTGATATAAAGATGTCTTGTTTTCTGAAAAAAATTATAATAAAATAAAATAAAATAACATTTTTAAATCAAGATATATTTACTTGAGTAAATAAATAAATAATAAACAAATAAAATTAAGTCTTGATATTAAGATTTTATTAATATTAAGATGTCTTGTTTTCTGAAAAAAATAAATTTATAATAAAATGCAATAAAACAACATTTTAAATCAAGATATATTTACTTGAGTAAATACATAAATAAAATTAAGTCTTGGATATTAAGATGTTATTGATATTAAGATGTCTTGTTTTCTGAAATAAAAAAAAAAATAAAATTAAAATAAAATAAAATAAAATGAATCTGGCGATGAGGTAAGAATCTAATATTTTTCTTACCTCAATGGCAGATATTTTTCTTGTTTTAAGCATAATTAATTTGGATAAATTTTTCAGAAAATAAGACTTCTTACTCTCATTTTCTTACTCGCAATTTCATTTTGCTTCTCAAGTAAATGGATTTTGATTTAAACATTTTTAAATCAAAATATATTTACCTGAGTAAATAAATAAATAAATAATAAACAAATAAAAGTCTTGGATATAAAGATTTTATTGATATTAAGATGTCTTGTTTTCTAAAAAAAAAAAAGAAAAAAAAAAAGAAAGAAAATGAAATAAAATGAATCTAGCGATGAGGTAAGAATCTGATATTTTTCTTACCCCACTGGCAGATATTTTTCTTTGTTTTAAGCATAAACTCAATTAATTTTTATACATTTTTCAGAAAATAAGACTTTTTACCCTATTTCATTGTGCTTCTCAAGTAAATGTATCTTGATTTAAGAACGTTCATATATTTGTACTAGAATACAAGACAAAAATACAGATTAAGAAAATCATTTTTGCCGTGTATGTATAAAGTAAAAGTGACTCGACTTAACCAATTCAATCATTTTGGGTCATAACCAGAAAATATATTCTGCATTTAATAGGCTATTGAAAGCATTTAACCAATGTGAGGAATTCAGAGGAATTTTAGGATCACACACACACACACACACACACACTCACTGCACGGAACTGAAAGGATTGTTCTGCCAGAGATGAGAGTGGAAGACTTTTCCCACGCCAGCAATGTCAGCCAGAATATCACAGAGAGAGAGAGAAAGAGAGAGAGAGAGAGAGAGAGAGAGAGAGAGAGAGCAACACAGACTGTATGAAAAGAAAACGAGGATGTGCATGTCAAAAGAGGAGAGCGAGCGATTAGTTGTGTGTGTGTGTGTGAGTCAGCGTGCCGCGTTGAATGTGTCTTTGTCTAACTCACGTGGCGGGGCAGATTCGCTCGACCCAGGTGACCTTTGACCCCCAGCGACGGGGCAACACTTGACCGCAGGAAACAATGCAGAAGAGCTGCGTTTAGCAGATGGAGAGAGAGAGAGAGAGAGAGAGAGAGAGAGAGAGAGATAGAGATGAATTATCATATCAATTACACCCAACATCATATCACTGCTGCCTCGCTGTCAATCAGAACTGAACTAATATACATCCGTTTAACACAGCAATCATAATCATCTAATCAATAGCATGATCACAAGCACTGCATACTGTAAAATTACTTTCATTTTTACGTTTCTGTCTTTAATACTGTTTAAAAGTTTGAGATCGGTAAGACTTTACTTTATTTGTGTAAAGAAATTAATAATTTTATTCAGCAAGAATGGATTAAATTGATTAAAAGTGGCAGTAAAGACGTTTATAATGTTACAGAAGATTTCTGTTTCAAATAAATGCTGTTTTTTAACTTTATATTCATTAAAGAATCCTGAAAAATAAAATATATCAAGATTTCAAGAAAAAATTGGCATAAATCGGCATATTAGAATGATTTCTGTATGATCATGTGACACTGAAGACTGGAGTAATGATGCTGAAAATTCAGCTTTGATCACAGAAATAAATTACGTTTTTAAATGTAGAAATCTCTTAAATTGTAATAATATTTCACATTTTTAGTGTTTTTACTGTATATTTAATCAAATAAATGCAGACTCGGTGAGCAAAACATCTTTCAAAAACATTAAAAGGTATAGACTCCAAACGATATGTCATCATAATAGATGAATTATAAAGGATCATGCATTACTGTGATTTTACCATGGCTCAAGTTGTTAGGTTTGGTGCCTGAATCCCCTTAATAGTATGGTAAAATCACTGTAATACACAATTCAAGTAAGCAGTTTTAATCATTTATTTTAATAGTTTAATGAATTATTTTAATTGTTTCAATTATGAAAATACTACAATATTATTATTTTATACAATAAAAATATAATAAAAACAGTAAAAAAAGTATAATTATTATATTATTAAAGATTTTACATGTAGTTTGCTACATTGTTGTTTAAATCAGAACATGCCTTTAAATTATTATCTCAGATTTAAATACTTGAAGTATTTTTATTTTAATTATTTTGTATTAAAATTAATTAAAAAATGAATTACTAATGAATTAGTAATTGAAATTATTTTTTAAATCACTAATTAAAAATGACTATTATAATTTTTTAAATTAATATAAAACAAATATAATAAGAAAAATAATTCAAGAATGTAATATTAATAATAATAATATAACTTAATATAAAATAAAACAATAAAATAAAAAAATAAGTATTTTATATTAATCTAAAATACTAATAATAATCACAATAATCATAATGTATTTACATATATTTACATATATAATTTATAATTTATTATAATTTATAATAGTAATATTTTTCTTATTTTAATATAAAATAAATACTTGAAATATTTAAATCTGAGATAATAATTTAAAGCCACAATGTAGCAAAAACATTGTCTGTGAATCTGTGATAAGCATCATTTTCAAAGGCTAAAAAATACCTTGAGACAGTATAAGTTCAAGTAATGTTGAAGGCTAATGCTGTTTCCTCATTTCATTCTGATTAGTTACTGATTAATCACATTAATTAATTCTGATTAATCACTGCATTCTGCAATTTTAAATGTTTTTTTTTGTTTGTTTGTTTTTTTTTTTTAACAAATTTGACTGCAGAACGCAGTGATTAACCAATCAGAATAAAGTATTCCAGAGAGGTGAATAATACTAACAGCAGATAACTGTTTAACTGCACACATTCATACCATCAGACACAAAAGTACAGAAATAGAGGACGTTTATATGACCAGAACTGATTCTGAAGAAATACAACAATGTCTGGCAGCTGAAAAAGAGAGCGAGTGATGATAATAGTGACCACACAAAGGAATGCTGTGGGTGAGCGGACAGAGAAATGAAATATCTGCTCATGTAAACGCTCTTTTCTACGTCTGTCTGTCTGTTGGAGCGGTGACGGCGTCAGTCCTGAGCCTGTTTGTGTCTCATGTTCTCAATAGTCTATTGTGGTGAGAGAGAGACGGAGGGCGAGAGACAGACGTGCGTCCTTGGTGCTCGGGCTCCAGCGCTGCTGGGTGGGAGAGACAGAGAGGAGGTTCTGGCTCCAGTCAGCCTTCATTCACAATTAAACACACACACACACACACACATACACACACACACTTAACAATCCGCGCCACTCAAGTATGCAGACAGATCCGAAAGCCGCTTATCCAATCAGATTTCAGAGCAGGAAATGTTTGTTTTATGAAGAATGTTTTGGAACACAGACTGCATCCCACAATGCAATGCGATCAAATCGACCTCTTGTGCGAGGCATGAGCTGAAATTATTTCTGACTGAAATCCGAAACGTTCAGACATTTTACACATAATTTCATTTAATTAGCGTCATTAAAAAATAAAAATAATAGCATGTAACAATGAACATTTCAAACAGTTATTTGCTACATTGTTGCCACATGATGTCATAATTATACGATTAATTTAGAAAGTGTCTTCAATTTATAATCTCAGATTTAAATACTTTAATTATTAATTAAATGATTAATAATATAATATTATTTAATTATTATTAATAAAAATACATATAATAAAAATAATATATAATACTTGTAGTATTTTGTATTAATCTATAAAACAACAACAACAATTATGATGATTATTTTATTATAAATACTTAGTAATAATTATTCACTTTATATTAATATAAAACATAATCTGAATAAAATAATTTAAGAATTTATATAAAGAAAACATAATCAAACAGTATTAATTTAAACATTATTTCGTATATATTATTATTTATCCATTTATATTAATCTAAAATAATAATAGTAATAATACATTTCAATATATTGCAAAATAGTTGTATTTTTTGAGTTATACTGAAGTCATATTTTTGTTACTATTTATTTTAAGTTATTATTATTTATATTATTTTAATATAAAATAAATAAAAACAAAAATACTTGAAATATTTAAATCTGAGATAATAATTTAAAGCCACTTGTTGATTTAAACATCAACAATTTAGCAAACTACATGTAAACCCTTTACATTGTAATAATATTTCACATTTGTAGTTTTTTTTATTGTAGTTTTTATTAAATATAAAAAATAATAATAATATAAAATATTTGTAGTATTTTGTATTAATTTAAAAAAACTACAAAAACAACAACAATAATTATTATTATTTTTTAAAATAAATACTTAGCAAAACTTATTTTTATATTAATGTAAAACAAATATTATCATAAAAAGAATTTAAGAATTTAATATCTAATAATAATAATTAAATAGAATAATACTTTTTATTTAATTGTTTTTATTTAATATAATTAATAGTATTAATATAAATATCATTATTAATAATATAATTAAGAATTTAATATAAAATGAAACAATAAAATTAATATTAATTTAAAATAATAATAATAATAATAAATTACTATAATATTAATGTATTTCAATATATTGTAAAAGAAAATAATAATGAAAACTATTTTATTTAGTTATATTGACGTTATATTTTTGTTATTATTTTTATTTTAATTTATTAAGTTATATTAGAAATATGTATTTTTAAACAAGGCAACAAAGGCCAAGAATGCTGCACTGGTCTCTTCAGTGAATCAACAGTGCTCTTTGGATACTTGGAGGTAAATATCAGCTGAAAAGACGAAATACTCCAAGGCACTCGTATAGAAAAAAGCCTTTAGGGCTAAATCACTAAAACAATTAAAAGTGTAGATCTACGCGTTTCGGCTTCACAGCCACCCTGTATTTTTACATTTTATTTTAATAAAAAATCAATTAAAAATTCAAATGCCTTAAGTATTTAACGCTGAGATAATAATTCAAAGCCACAATGTAGCAACAGTGTAACAATGTAGCAAACGGCACTGCACTACATTCCAAACGCTGGCTGTGAATCGGTGATGAGCGTCATTTTGAAAGTCTGAAAATACTTTGAGACTGTTTAAGTCAAAGTGATGTTGAAGGCTGATGCGGTTTCCTCATTTCAGGCTGTCAGACAGACAGAACCCACACATACACTGAGTGGGAAATGTGAAGAGCGGCGTGCTGACAGCGCTCACCGTCACACTGTTTCTAGGAGACAGGAAGCTGTTATTCACAGCATGTCAATTCATGCGGTCGCGCTCCTGCCCGCATCGTATTCAAACGCCATGAGTGTGTGTGTACAGGAGCCAGACAGACATGATGAAATGCTCTTTGTCATTCTGGATTTTTTTCCATTCATTATCATATCATCTATAATTGTTTTACAAAAGGTCTACAGAAGTTAAGAAGAGGAGAAACTATTAAATAGAAATATTTCACCACACAAGAGGCTTGACATGCATGTGTTAAAGGAATAACGATGTCATTGTTCGCTCACCCTCACTGTTTTTGTTTTCTGGAACACAAATGGAGATGTTTAGCAGGATGTTCACACGGCTCTTTTCCATGCAACAGTGACCAGGGTCTGCTAAACTCCAAAAAGAACAAAAAAATACCATAACCTTTAGATACAGATGAAAACTTAAGTTGTAATTTGCTGAAAATGTCAAAATAATGGGGGCAAACAGTATTTAACAAAATATTATTTGACTAAGAAAAGAGAACACATAATAAACCATACAGGCATTTCTAAACAAACAAATACTAACACTGTTAAAAAAATAATTTTCTTAATTTGAAATAAAGCTAAAATAAATAATAATACAAAAAACAGCATGAAATAAAAAATAAAACAGAAAATAACAGCATAAAATAAAAATTAAAATAAAATAAAATAACAACAACAAAATATAAAATTAAAAAATAAAATAAAATAAAATACATATTCTATTTGGCCTTGGCAACTAAATTAAATAAGTTTAGGTACTAAATGTATTAAACTTGAAACTGAAATAAACCAAACAACATAAGAAAATCACTAAACTAAAGATTAAATATAAATTGAAAATACATCATTCAAAATATTAATAAATACAATATTGTAATAAACAATACTAAAATAACACTAGAATAAGTAATAATACTAATACTAATGATACTAGAATAAATAAGCAATACTAAAATAACACTTTAAAGAGGAAGTGACGGCAGTAATTTATCTGAAATGATCAGTACAGAGTATAGAGTCTCACTCTGCGGGTTTCTGTCTGTCTCTGTCTCCTGAAGTAAGTGTGAGACAGACAAGAATATATATTTAACAGTCTGTTAGTGAGAAACATCAGAGGTGTGAAAACACAACTGTGGGAACAAACACTCAAGCGGAAAAAAACTGAATTCTCATCAGCCGTAGCATCCGATTGAGACATCTAAGGAATAATAAATATATAAAAAACCCTGTGCAAATCTGACCACCGTGTGCGTTGCTAGGGTGCTGCTATGAGGTTGCCAGGGTGTTCTGGATGGTCTCCAGGGTGTTGCTATGCAGTTGCTAGGTCTTTTCTTATGGTTCTGTGCATTGCCAGGACATTTCTATGCAGTTGCTTGGGTGCTCTATGTGGTCTGGGGCATTACTATGCAGTTGCTTGGTGTTTCTTATGGTGCTGTGCGTTGCCGGGGCGTTGCTATGCAGATGCTAGGTATTTTCTTATGGTGTTGTGCATTTCCAGAGCGTTCTGAATGGTTCCCATGGTGTTGCAATGCAGTTACTAGGTGTTTCCTTACCGTACTGTGCATTACCAGAGTGTTTCTAGACAACTGCTAGTGTGTTCTGGGTGGTTGTCAAGTGCTTTATTATGGTTCCATGTATTGTAAGGGCATTGCTATGCAGTTGCTAGGGTGTTCTGGGTGGTTTTCAGGGTGTTGCTAAGCAGGTTCTAAGGTGTTCTTGGTGGTTGCTTGGTGTTTTCTTATGGTGTTATGCATTGCCAGGGCATTGCTAGAGTATTGTGCGTGGTTGCCAAGTGTTCTGTGCATTGCCGGGGTGTTGCTATGCAGATGCTAGGTATTTTCTTATGGTGCTGTGCCTCTCCTGGGCATTCTGGAAGGTTCCCATGGTGTTGCAGTGCAATTGCTGGGTGTTTTCATATGGTGCTGTGCATTACCAAGGTGTTGTTATGCAGTTGCCAGGGTATTCTGAATGGTTTCCAGGGTGTTGTTATGCAAATTCTAGAGTGTTCTTGAAGGTTGCTTGGTGTTTTCTCATGGTGCTATGCATTGCCTGGGATATGCTAGGGCATTCTGGGTGGTTGCCAATTGTTTTCTTATGATGCTGTGCATTGCCAGGGTGTTACTATGCAGTTGCCAGGGTGTTCTGAATGGTTCCAGGGCACTGTAATGCAGATTCTAGTGTGTTTTTTGGTAGTTGCTTGGTGCTTTTTTCATGGTTTTATGCATTACCAGGGCATTGCAAGGGTATTCAGGTGGTTGCCAAGTATTTTCTTACGGTGCTGTGGTTTCCTGGGCATTCTGGATTGTTCCCATGGTGTTGCTATGCAATTGCTAGGTGTTTTCATATGGTGCTGTGCATTGCCAAGGTGTTGTTATACAGTTGCCAGGGTATTCTGAATGGTTTCCAGGGCGTTCTAGGGTGTTCTTGGTGGTTGCATCGTGTTTTTTCCTATGGTGCTATGCCTTGGCTGGGCAATACTATGCATTTGCTAGGGTATTTTGGGTGGTTGCCAAGTGTTTTCTTATTATGCTGTGTGTTGCCAGGATGCTCTGGATGGTTTCCAGGTCATTGCTATGCAGTTGCTAGGGTATTTTGGGTGGTTGCCAAGTGTTTTCTTATTATGGTGTGCGTTGCCGGGATGTTGCTATGCAGTTGCCAGGGTTCTCTGGATGGTTTCCAGGTCATTGCTATGCAGTTGCTAGGTCTTTTCTTATGGTTCTGTGCATCGTCAGGGTGTTTCTATGCAGTTGCCAAGGTGCGCTGTGTGATTTCCATTGTCACCAGGACGGTCCTATGCAGTTGGTAGGTCTTTTCTTATTGTGCTGTGAATTGCCAGAGTGTTGCCAGGCAATTGCCAATGTGTTCTGGGTGGTTGCCAGGTGTTTTCTTATAGTGCTGGTGTGATGCCAGGACGTTGCTATGCAGTCGCCAGGATGTTCTGGGTGGTTTCCAAGGCTTTACTAAGCAGTTTCTAGGTATTCTCGTATGGTTCTGTGCATTGCCAGAGTGTTGGCAATGGTATCCAGGGCGTTGTTATGCAGGTTATAGGGTGTTCGTGGTGGTTGCTTGGTGTGTTCTAATGGTGCTATGTGTTACCGGGGCATTGCTATGCAAATGCTAGGCATTTTTTTATGGTGTGGTGCATTGTCAAGGCATTGCTATGCAGTTGCTAGGGTGTTCTGGGTAGTGTCCAGGGCATTGCTATGCAGTTGCTAGGGTTTTCTCTGTGGTTGCCAAGTGTTTTCTTATGGTGCTGTGCATTGCCAGGGTGTTGCTATGCAGCTGTTAGGGTGTTTGCGGGGTTTCCAGGGCGTTGCTATGGAGTTACTAGGGTGTTTTATCAAACTTTTGCTTGTTAAGTTAATGTATCGTCATTAAAGATATTTTAGATATGTACTGGAAAACAAGATACAGAACAAGAAAAATCAGTTTTACCTGTTTTATGGTCCAGCAGGTGAAAATGGTGCATAATCAATGCACACACTGAACATTTGATCACATCACTAACTCTATGAGCAACATAATTGTGATTCTTGACTTAGCAAACGTCTCTAATTACTGACGCCTGGTAGCAAATCTCCACTTATGATTTGTAAGCTAATAATGTCACTTATTTTGCTCTAAATCCAGATAAAATCCACCATCAAAGACTCAAAACTAGGACAGAAACCACAGTGACGGCGGAGGCAAATAATCCTGCCGTTTACACAAACACACACCTGTGTGTGTAATAACTGACGGCCGGCCAAATCAAACCTGCTCGTGAACAACGGCGTTCGTTGTAGAGCGGATCACGTGACTGTGGTGTTGGGTTCAAACTTTCATGTGGAACTGCTTTAGACATGCACACACACACACGTTCACTCATCGAGACACATGCCACCTCGCAAATCAATGAGCTGTGTGTATGTGTGAGTAGCTGGAGAAATGTTTTGAGAACCTCCTGACCGGCATGAAAACTCGGCCGAAGGGACGCGGCTGCCATTTCATCAGCGAGCGTGTGTAAATGAAAGCTCGTGTCAGCCAGCAGAGAACTCGCAGAAATATTCTGGGTTATTTTCAACTTCAATTAAACACTAGTGTAACAGAGGCCAGCTAGTAAGAGCTGTGGAGGTAAACCTCTATTAGAAATAGAGGTTGCTGTGTTTAGCGTCCATGTTAATGTCCACCTCACATGCTGGAAATGCGGGTTCGAATCCCGCTCGGAGCGGGTTGAGTATAATCGGAAAGGTTACACTTTGTTTCTGCAGCAACCTACCAATTACCAAACAATTTATTATACTTCACATACATTTTTACATTTGGCAGATGCTTTTATCCAAATGCATTGCATTCAAGGTATCCATCTTATTCTCAACGCAGAAGCCTAAGGGCAGACGTCTGGTTCATTAGCTGCTACAACAAGAATAACAACGGGCAGTAAGCAGTAAAACTCTGCACTAGAAACCAGTGTGTTTACAATTATGATAACACATTAAAATAATATGATAAGACACATCAATTTGCAATATTAAGCGGCAAAACAAACTATTTTGTACAGCTAAAAATAGCTGGAGGTGGATGAGACCGAAAGCCAGACCCATAAATTTTACAAATGGCCACGCCCACTCTTAAGAGAAAAAATTAGGTGGATAGATTGACAAAATAGAGGTTGCTTATGCTCAGTGTTCATGTTAATGTCCGCCTCCCATGCCGGAAATGTAGGTTCGAATCCCGCTCGGAGCAGGGCGTGATGAACCGTAATGATTATACTTTGTTTCTGCAGCATGCTGACAATTACCATCAGTTTATTATATTTTACATGCATTTTTACATTCGGCAGATTTTTTCATCCAAATGCATACATTTAATCGTTCCTGTGTTCCCTGGGAATCGAACCCATGACCTAGTGGGTCATTCTATAATTAGGGGTACATTTAGAATTTGACAACGTGAAGAAAAAAGTTTTCCTTTTTCCCAAAAACCCAAACACGACCTTACATAGCTATTTCTAGTGGGTAACTTATTAAGAATGCTTATTATTTTTCAAGCTCACACCCAACTGTCTGGATAACATAATCTAACTGAAAGCAAAACTATTAAATTAATTTATATTTGAGGTATTTTTGAACAAATCATATGGCTTTTTCAACATATAGTAGTGAGATTGGGAAATGTGTGATTTAATATATTGATGAAAATATATTAAAAATATATTTCAGTGACAATTATAGAATGACTCTATTGCCTAGTGAGCGACAGGAGTTTTAAATGTTCGTCACCCACTGTGTATTTAATCTGACAACAGAAAACACACCTCAGGTTGAAGTTGGA
The DNA here is from genome assembly GCF_022985175.1 of Labeo rohita. Classification (NCBI taxonomy): domain Eukaryota; kingdom Metazoa; phylum Chordata; class Actinopteri; order Cypriniformes; family Cyprinidae; genus Labeo; species Labeo rohita. The sequence continues at coordinate 28,617,202 of NC_066889.1, forward strand.
GAGACAAGATGCGAACGACATGATGCTGCTGCTGTCACCGTCGAGCGTAGCAGGGGTCAAACTATCAGCTTGTCAACAGAGTTCACATCGCCAAGCAACGGGCCAAACTCCTAGGGTAGTTTCCGCGGTGACAGTTGCTAGACAGGAGCAGGAGCTTAGCAACAAAGACATCAGGTGCTACTGCCTGCTGCTCATGAGCTGAGACCTAAACCACATGCTGACACACACCGGGGAAGTGAGTGTGTGTGACTTAACACAACACATTCTCTTACAGAGGAAAAACAGAGAGACAGATGCTTGCAATTTATGAAAAACAGCAATGTGAACTACAAACATTTTCTTAGAGTCTCTCTATCGAGATATCAGAGCGCTCAGATTAACCCATACAGCGAACGCTCTCACGCGAGCCTTCCCTCTGCAGGCTGAAGAAAGAACCTTCTTTAAGTTCCTCCCTTCTGAAAAATGCTCCAGCGCCTCCTCTGCGCTCAGAGCGGCCGGCCTGTTGGTGTTGGCAGGCAGGGCAGGGAGGATTTGGAAGCGGATCAGGCTTGGCTGGAAATGAAGAGAGGTTTGGGTTTTCAACAAGAAGCCATAGCGGAGACAGAGAGGGGGGGGCTCAAAAGAGAAGATGAAAGCGGGAAAAACGGAGCAGAGGAGAGAGAGGGATTGAACAAGAGAGAGAGAGAGAGAGAATTCCAGGCTCCAACAGCAATATGTTATGTGGCAGAAAAACAGAACCATTAAACAGTTCATTCAGGAAGTGAACAGGTCATGACATCATTTCCTCGCTGGCAGGGGCAGGATGTGGGCCGATGGTTGTATAGTTCCTCCAGAGAGAAAGAGAGAGAGAAATATAAACGACAAAACGGCTATAAAACAGAACATATCTGAATTGCATGTCTGAACACCAAGTAGGAATAGTTCACCCCCAAAAAATGAAAAATTGCTGAAAATGTACTCTCAGGCCATCCAGTTTGTTTCTTCATGAGATTTGGAGGAATTCTGCATCAGTTGCTCACCAGTGGATCCTCTGCAGTGAATGGGTGCCGTCAGAAAACGAGTCTAAACAGCTGATAAAAACATCACAGCCATCCACAAGTATCCACACCACTTCAGTCCATCAGTTAAAGGAGAAGTCCACTTCCAAAACAAAGATTCACATATAATTTACTCACCCCCTTGTCAGCCAAGATGTTCATGTCTTTCTTTCTTCAGTCATAAAAAGAAAACATTCTTTCTGAAGAAAACATTTCTGATTTTTCTTCATATAATGCACTGATATGATGCCCCAATTTTGAACTTCCAAAATGCAGTTTAAATGCGGCTTCAAATGATCCCAAACGCGGTTGTAAACGACCCCAGCAGAGGAAGAAGGGTCTTATCTAGCGTAACGATTGGTTATTTTAATAAAAATAACCAATCGCTCGTCTTGTCTTACTCTGCCTGGACTGTTTTTGTTCTGGTTCATGACAATTAGTGTATGTCGAAAAACTCCCATCTCATGTTCTCCCTCAACTTCAAAATCATCCTATATCGCTGTTTCACCCTTTTTTTTTTAAGGGTGTTTGATCATCTTTGCATGTTCACTTTGCAAAGACTGGGTCGATACTTCTGCGGCGATGTAGGATGATTTTGAAAAGATTTTTGAAGTTGAGGAAGAAAATACGATTGGAGTTTTTCGACATACCCTAACTGTCTTGAACCAGAATACACAGAGTTCAGGGAGAGAAAGGCAAGATGAGCATTTGAGATTAAAAAGTATTTCAATTCTATTTTTTAAACGAAAATAACCAATCGTTACGCTAGATAAGACCCTTCTTCCTCAGCTGGGATCGTTTACAACCGCATTTGGGATCGTTTGAAGCCACATTTAAACTGCATTTTGGAAGTTCAGAATCAGGGCACCATATCAGTCCATTATATGGAGAAAAATCCTGAAATGTTTTCCTCAAAAAACATAATTTCTTTACACCTGAAGAAAGAAAGACATGAACATCTTGGATGACAAGGGGGTGAGTACATTATATGTAAATCTTTGTTTTGGAAGTGGACTTCTCCTTTAACATCTTGAAAACCCAAAAGATGCATGTTTGTAAGAAACAAATCCATCATTAAGACATTTGCTTTTAGCCAAACCATTACTTTTAGCCAAAATATGAGTCCATAATCCATAATAATGCTTCCTCCAGTGAAAAAGTCAATATCCTTATGTATCTCCCATCCAAATCCATCCACATGCTTGTTAAGAACTGTTTTGGCTTGTAAACTGTGCTTGATCTGTGCAGTTTTTTTCTCCTGATTCAGACTTTTTCACTGGAAAAAGCAATATTATGAATAGAAGACTCATATTTAGGCTGGAAGAAATAGTTACAACATCATAAAGGAGAAGTTCACTTCCAGAACAAAAATTTACAGATAATTTACTCACCCTCGTCATCCAAGATGTTCATGTCTTTCTTTCTTCAGTCATAAAGAAATTGTTTCTTGAGGAAAACATTTCACATATAGTGGACTTCTATTGTGCCTTTAAGTTTGAATGTCCAAAATGCAGTTTAAATGCAGCTTCAAAGGGCTTTAAATAATCCCAGCAGAGGAAGAAGGGTCTTATCTAGTGAAACGATTGGTTATTTTCTAAAAAAAACAAAAAAAAAAAAAACAAAGTACAGTTTATATACTTTTTAACCTCAAATGCTTGTCTTATCTAGCTCTGTGATGCACATGCGAACTCTGTGTAATCCGGGTCGGTACAGTTAGGGTAGGTCTAAAAACTCCCATCTTATTTTCTCCTCCAACTTCAAAATCGTCCTACATGACTGTTTTACCTTTTTTGTAAAAGGTGTTTTACCCTCCTTGCATGTTCACTTTGTAAACACTGGGTCGGTACTTCTGCAGCAATGTAGGACAATTTTGAAGTTGGAGGAGAAAATGAGATGGGAGTTTTTAGACCTACCCTAACTGTACTGACCCGGACTACCTGGACTACACAGAGTTCGCATGTGCATCACAGAGCTAGATAGAAAATAACTGATCGTTTTGTTAGATCAGACCCTTATTCCATGGCTGGGATCATTTAGAGCCTTTTGAAGCTGCACTGAAACTGCATTTTGGAATTTCAAACTTCCGCGCACCATAGAAGTCCACTATATGGAGAACATTCCTGAAATGTTTTCCTCAAGAAACATAATTTCTTTACAACTGAAGAAAGAAAGACATTTACATCTTGGATGACAAGGAGCGAGTAAATTATCTGTAAATTTTTGTTCTGGAAGTGAACTTCTCATTTAATGATGGATCTGATTCTTACAAACATGCAGCTTTTGATTTCTCAAGCCGTTAACTGATGGACTGGAGTGGTATGGATTACATGTGGATTATTGTGATGTTTTTATCAGCCGTTTGGACTCTCATTCTGACGGCACCCATTCACTGCATTGGTGAGCAAGTGATGCAATGCTACATTTTTTCAAATCTGATGAAGCAACAAACTCATCTACATCTTGGATTGCCTGAAGTGAGGACATTTTTTCGCCGTTTTCACTCATTTTTTGATGTACTATTTCTTTAAGAATATGATCTTACACACTGGCCGTCATGCAAACAATGCCGCATGACCGTCACTCACTCTCACACACTTTCTCTCTGCAGGTAGCTGATCTCTGTCCTCCTGCACAGCTGTCAGATCGCCGCGCTTGAATCTGTGTGGCAGCTGCAGCAAGCGTCCAGCTGTGTATGTGTGCGTGTATGGAGAGCCAAATGCTTCTTTGTCATCTACAAACAATAGAAACAATCGGGCGACACACTCACCCCGGACATGGCAATTAATCACACAAACAGAGCGGGGGGTGTTATGGAGATGATGATGATGCTGATGATGATGGAGGGGGTGTAGAAGAAACAAAAGGGCTGCTGGATGTTAATAAAGACATAAAGACAGCACATTACAGTCAGGATCTGATTCTGATAGTATCACCATTATTAGAAATTAAGTGTATGTTGGTATAAAGAAGCGTTATTGTTGTTGAATAAAACTAGAACTATATATAAAAAAAATCTATATCTAATAATCTATCTAATATTAGACAACGTGAATTTCAAGAAAATTAAAATGGAAATGTTGCCTTGGCATCTAACTGAAATTACATATAGGCTGCATAAACTACTAAAACTGAAACGAAAAATAAAATAAAGCTATATAGAAGCTACCAGTCAAAAGTTTTTGAAAAGTAAGATTTTTAAGGTTTTTAAAGAAATGTTTTCTGCTCACCAAGCCTCCATTTATTTGATCCAAAATACAGCAAGATCAGTAACATAGTTAAATATTTTTACTATTTAAAATAACTACTCACTATTTTAATATATTTTAAAATGTAATTTATTCCTGCAATCAAAGCTAAATTTTCAGCATCATTACTCCAGTCTTCAGTGTCACATGATTCTTCAGAAATCATTCTAACATGCTGATTTGAGAAAGATTTAAATTATTATTTTCAATATATTTTATTATTTTTTTTAATTGTAGGTTTTGATATAGACAGGGTTTTACAAAACCAAAACATCCATATAATCTGCATGTTTTACAAAAAAAAAAAAAACAGAAATAAGTAAATTAATTAATTAAGTAAATAAATCAGTATAGAAACAGAAATCAGTATAGCCATTAAAAAAACAGTACAATAAGGTAGCCTCATCTGTTTTCAACATAATAATAATAATAATAAAAAATGTTTTTTGAGCAGCAAATCAGAATATTTGAGTGATTTCTGAAGGATCATGTGACTGGAGTAATGATGCTAAAAATGTAGCTTTGAAATCAAAGGAATAAATTACATTTTAAAATATATTCAAACAGAAAACTGCTATTTTAAATACTAAAACTGTTTCAAAATTTTACTGTTTTTGCTGTACTTTGAATAAATGCAGGCTTGGTGAGCAAAAGAAACTTCTTTAAAAAAAACATTAAAAATCTTACTGTTCAAAAACTTTTGACTGGTAGTGCATATATATATATATATATATATATATATATATATATATATATATATAAACAACTAATAAAATTAAACAACTGAAAATATCCAAATAAAAGAAAATTCAAAATAATTAATTAATATAATAGTATATAAATAATACTAAAATGTCTAATATACAAAACTGGAAAGCATTAAGACAAAGGTTCTGAAAGAAAAAGACTTGTTAACTAAAAACTCTTAAAAAATGGTTTACGCTTTTCGATAAATGAAAATAAAACATAAATATTTCATGAAAACTTTTAGTTACCAAGAGAAAATTTCTAATTCTAATAAAGTTGTAAGTACTACAATTACTAAAAATAAAACTGAAATAAAAAAAATAAAAATAAAAACGACAAGCACACAAAATTACTAAAATTTAACCTAAAAATAACATTTATAGCCATCCAGATGAGGGTTCTTCAAAAACAGACTGCACACATGACCATTAAAACAGGACAAACGCTTCATTTTACACCCCTTCTCAGTTTATTTTCGGTTGCATAAAAAACAAAACAATCGCTGACATCTTTGAATGAGCCCAGATCTACAGTTTGGTCAGCTGACAAGGTTGCCACATCTGCTTTGCATGTCAATAAGATGCAAATGAAGATGATCTGCATTCAATAGTCTGGTGGGTCGCAACACTGAAGAAGTCAAAGGTCACATGATGCCTGCTGCTCGAATGGGGCGGAGCCTAAAAACAAACCCTGATGATGCTGAGAGCAAATCAAATGAAACTCTAAAATACAAAAACAACAATTGAAATCATGTTTGAAAGACAAACACACACAGAGCGTCAGCTATTCACTCAAAATCACTCAAAATAAATTCAAGAAAAAATTGTGAAATCATATTTTGCATGAGGAAAAAGTCATTTTCCTTCATGGAAAATATTTCAATATTTTTTCCTTTAAAATTAAGCGTGAAATATGAGTCAGATTCAACCCTCGTGTGCTTGTCTTTTCATGTGGATTCTTGATGCAAGACAGAAAATACACAAACCCCAAACCGGCCGGCAAACCACGAGGTTCTGCGTGCGTTTCCTCCCCTAAATAAAGCTGGAGGCCTCCGACTATGCAAAAAAAGTTCAAAAACACTTCCTACGTTCCTCCTCACGGTCTAAAATTCATATTCATACGCCGTTTACGAGATTACATGTACTGTAGCTTATTTATAACTAGATGACTGGCTTGTGTTAAATCAATATGAATGCACACAGTCGTCAAAGCCAGAGAAATCGACACGTAATAGCTAGATATACCGTTAAAAGATTCGACCACCGTCCTCGGCACACAAATTTAGTTAGAAGTAAATCATTTTAAATAGAACGACTTGCAAAAAACGACCACGGCAAAACGGCCTATATACTCGATAGCCATTGTTGTTTAATTTCATTTCGATTCATGCTCGATTTTTTGTTTTTCAACATCTCACGTTGTCTATTTAGGAAGCTGAACGTCGCAGGGCGATAAAACGAAAACGGTCTTCGCTGCACAGGCCTTTCTATCAGCTAAACTCGCAGGGGTTTCGAAGGCCACTATTTTCTCCCAAAAAAAACTGATTCTACGAATCATTCTAGCAAAAAGTGTTCGAAACATTCGAAATCCTCCACAACCCATGTCACTTTTTACATACTTCTTCTTCCTCTTGATTTTTTAAAGCAATCGCCTTAAAACAGTGCAAAACGAAAGTAATCCTGTGCAACAGATCTACGACTAAAAACATACAAACCTCACTTGTGAAAAACGAGTAGGTGAATCATTCAACGACATGACGTTATGAATGATTCCTTCTGCTTGCATTTCACAAACGAAGCCTATTACACATACATTTATACGTTGTTTGTAAAAAACGCGACTTTGAGAGAAAGAAAGAGTAATAATAATAATAATAATAACAATAATGCATAATATTAAGGACACTATAACACATTATAAACAGGGACGCGGCCCGAGACGGAACGGGAATTGGAAACTCAAGCGATCCGAATGATGCTCGTGAAGAACCTGACCACTTCATGTTAAATGTGTCCTCACACACACAAGCTAAAGTGTGTCTTCCATCTGCCGTGTGTGTGACAAAAGAAAGGCTCGCTTCTGTAGAGTCAGCGTGACCCCAGCTGGACGCCCCCTGTCGCTCGGCGGCACGCTTTTGACGCCCGGGGGGCCGAACGGGACGGATGGATGAAGCGCAGCCCCCGGGCCAAAGAAAAGACGCGAGAGCTCGTTCGGTCTCTGGGACTCACAATTCAGTGAATACAGTCGGAGAATATCTTAAAGAATAGGGAATTTTGATTTTGCTTAAAGAAAATGAAGCCTATTTTTAGGAGCATTAAGACTTTGTGCATATTGGCATTATTTTTGTCAATATTAAGCACTTACCTACAATAACCCCCACAAACTTAATTAAAAAAAAAAAAATTAAAGAAAATCATGCATTAAAAAAAAAAAGTTTTAGTTCCTAAAACCTTTTTTTTTAAATGCATGATTTTTTAAAAAAAATATTTAAAATGTTTTATTTTGTTAACTATTATGAAAATAATGCCAAAAATTAAATAAATAAAAATAGGAATTTTATTTTTTTGCTTAATAAAATGAAACCTATTTTCAGGAACAATAAGAATTGCTGCACTGTGACAATTTTCATGAATATTAAGCACATTTGTATCCCCAATTTTCAAAAAAAATAAAATAAATAATAATAATAATAAAAGAATAATCTCAAAATGAATATTACTTTAATACAAAAATTAATGATGTATTAATACAATTTAATTATCAAAATTGTTATTACTTAAATGCAAACAAAAAATCATGACAGATTTTGAGGTGGAAATGTGCTCAACTGATGCAATAAAAAAAAAAAAAAAATATATATATATATATATATATATAAAAAACGTATTCTAATTCTTAAAATTATTACCATTAATTAAAAATATAATAAAGCCTTACTGAAATGCATTATGCGACATGATAAAAAAATGTTTTGGGGCAAGGGTTTGGAATGTGAAATACAGTATAATGACGAATAAAAAAAGATTAAAAATAGGGTTCATTTTTTTAAGCAAAATGTATTTTTTGTTTAAATTTTGTACATTTCTGTTTAGTTTTCCTTTACGCTCTCTTTCTGTTGAGGTTTTGTGTGGAGAGCGTGACAGACAGTGACTGGCGTCTGCACGTGCGCGTCTAACGACTGTCTGGTTTCGTGTCTGTATGTCTGGTTCAGCTCATGAATATGCAGATGTGAAGTGTGCACATATACATATTCATGTCAATCTGCATATTTTACCCTCTGACCTCTGACCCCTGGGCCAACCCCATGTCCCATAATGCCTCACGTCTCATCCATCCATGCTTAATCTTCCTATTACAGAACGCTGTGTGTGTAGTAGTGTGTCCGTGGCCTCTAGTGTTTCATTTGCGTGTCTCCTGATGAGTTTGTGGATGGTGGTGTTGCGGTTCTCGGTGGTCAGGGCCTCCAGCGGCGCGTGTGCGTCACGCCGTGAGCTTCTGGATGGTTCTGTTGTAGTAGGCCGTGGTCAGCGCCTCCAGCGGGCTCCAGTGGTGAGCGTGGAGCTCGATGACCTCCATCAGGAGCGAGCGCGTCAGCTGAGACTCAGACGGACACAACATCTTGTCCCGCACGGCCGCCAGCAGCTCCGTCATCATTTCGGGAAGCTGCTCCTCCAGTAACCGACCGGTGCTCTGGAGCTGAAAGAACAAGCACAGCAAAATCAGAAAACTTTTGAAATGGTCCCAACTTTTCAATTTTTTTTTTTCTAATAGAACAAGTATACCAGAAAAATAAAATCTGTGACTCTGTGGCGCATATATATATATATATATATAAATAAATATATATATATGTATATATAAAAATATAAAAAAAATATCTACTATTCTTTTAAAAGTCAAATCACGACACTATACAATGGAATAATGCAAAATCAATAAACAAATAAATTAATTCATTAATTAAAATGAAAAATAAAATGAATTTATTCCAATTTTATTCTATAAGATTAATAAAAAATAAATACAAATCCAATTCTCAAAATTATCACCATTAGTCTACTTTGAAAAAATGTATAAAAACAACAAAATAAAAATTAATTAATTACTAAAGACATACACACACTTCAATTAATTATATACATGCTAGTAACAAGCTAATCATGCTACCAGCATGCTAGTAATATGCGAATAATGTTCGAAACATGATAGCAAAATGCTAACCATGCTAGAAACATGCTAGCAACATGCTAATAACTTGGTAATTATGTTAGAATTATGCTAGCAACTAGTAACATGCTAAAACATGCTAGTAACTTGTTAATCATGTTCGAAACATGCTAGCAAAAATGTTAATCATGGTAGAAACATGCTAATTATGGCAGGAACATGCTAGCAACATGCTAATGATGCTAAAGTCATGTTAGCAACAGGCTGGTAACATGCTAATCATGTTAGCAACATGCTAGTAACACGCTAATCATGCTAGAATCATGATAGCAACATGCTAGTATCATGTTAATCTTACTAAAAACATGCTGGTAACTTGCTAATCATGTTCAAAATATGCTAGTAACATGTTTACCATGCTAGAATCATGCTAACAACACACTAGTAACTTGCTAATCATGCTAGAGTCATGCTAGCAACATGGTAGTAACTTGCTAATCATGTTAAAAACATGCTAATCCTGTTAGAATCATGATAACAACAAGCTAATCATGTTAAAACAATTTCTTAACCATGTTTGAAACATGCTAGCAACATGCTAGTAACATGCTAATCATTATAGAATCATGCTAGCAACACACTAGTAACTTGCTAATCATGCTAGAGTCATGCTAGCAACATGCTGGTAACTTGCTAATCATGTTAAAAACATGCTAATCCTGTTAGAATCATGATAGCAACAAGCTAATCATGTTAAAACAATTTGCTAACCATGTTTAAAACATGCCAGCAACATGCTAGTAACATGCTAATCATTATAGAATCATGCTAGCAACACACTAGTAACTTGCTAATCATGCTAGAGTCATGCTAGCAACATGCTAGTAACTTGCTAATCATGTTAAAAACATGCTAATCCTGTTAAAATCATGATAGCAACAAGCTAATCATGTTAAAACAATTTGCTGACCATGTTTGAAACATGCCAGCAACATGCTAGTAACATGCTAATCATCATAGAATCATGCTAGCAACACGCTAGTAACTTGCTAATCATGTTAAAAACATCTTAATCCTGTTAGAATCATGATAGCAACATGCTAAAAAATGCTAGTACGTTTCTAATAATGCTAGCAACATGCTAATCATGCTAAAACAACTTGCTAACCATGTTTGAAACATGCTAGCAACATGCTAATCATGGTAGCAACACGCTAGGAACATGTTAAATCATGCAAATGACATGTTAATTATTTCATGTTATATATGACGTTATTTCAAACTTTCAGACAAAGCTTTCTCAAGCCAACTTCAATGTTCATCTACGAACTTTACTCATCTTGTTATTAATTAAATTGCATAAGCATTTATGTATTACGATATGCATCACATCCAACTCATTATCTATATATCGCATCTATGTGACGTGAGGGTTTGAGAGACTAGGGTTTAAAAGTCATGAAAATAAGGTCACAAAGTAAAAGCAGGCTAATTTTTCTTTATGCAAAATGCATTTTGATGCAATCTGGACACACTTTATGTGCGATTCACACTGAGTTTGGAGCTGAAATGACCGTCTGTGGACTGACAGCACGTCACGGATGCGCTGCATCAACATTTACTCCAAAATATCCTGTAATACTCGTTTAAAATGGGGTGGTGAAAGACAGACAAAGAGAGGGCAGGAATCACTGAGTGGTTTCTGAGAGGAAATAAGATGTTCAAAGGGAGACGGACACACTCAGGCTCAAGCAAAGGTCAGAGGTCAACTCCACAGGGGGCACACAGAAACAGATGCTAGTCTGAGAGAGAGAGACAGAGACAGAGACAAAAAGAGAGACAGAGAGAGACACTGGACGGAGTTGTCGGATGTCCAGACAAACTGTCTGCTGATGATCTGGTTTGTGGGCAGATGGGACATCATCTACTGAATGGATGGAGCCACACTTAAGTACACACTGAATTTATTTATTTATTTATTTGTGGTGCAACGACAAACTCGCATTTTTTAGAGTAATGATGATAATTTTGAGAATTAGATTTTTATAGATCTCTTTATTCATTTAATATAATTAAATAAAAATGTAATACATTTTCTATTTTTAAGATTTTTTTGCATTGTGCCATTGTTTAGTGTTATTATTATACTTTTATAAAAGGTTTTATATTTCAAATATATTTGATACATTAAATATATACATATATAGAATTTTTCCCCACATCAAAAATATAAATAATGGAATGGAATGAATGAATAAATGAATAAATAATAATTAAAATTAATAAAATAATTAATAAAATATTAAAATATACTTATATACTTATAAAATATAATTAAAAAATAAAATATACATTTTTGTTTAAATGAAAAAAAAAGTTATTTATTTTATAATAACTAACTAAATAAATAGGTGTAATTATTCCATTTAAAAATGACAAATAAAGCGCGTTATATATATATATATATATATATATATATATATATATATATATATATATATATATATATTTTTTTTTTTTTTTTTTTTTTCATTATTATTTATCTTTGAAGTGGAAAATATGAATTTATTTTGTTATTTTATATAATTCTTTTATTTAAAAAATATATTTCAAAAGATAAATGTGATTTTCATCTAGCCTTGGTCGTGAATGAATGCTGGTAAGCCTGCCTACTGAAGACACACATCTTAAGATTTCTGCATTCTGTTGAGCGGAACACAAGACATGTGCCGTACGAACACGTGCCCTCTCACAGCTGTAAACAACTGAGAAAACAAACCAAACGGAAGGAAAAGAAACAAACAAATAGACAAAATTGCTTGCATTTCTAAATGAGCATGACACACTCCAGATTAAGCATCTTCCTCTGATGAAGCAGTTAATTAGACACGCAGTCAAACGAGGGTTTTGGTCTCTGGTTCATCATGAACTCACCTCCATAGAACAGCAGAGCACAGCGTCCTCCTTCACCTCCGGAGACTCCAGCAGCTAAAACACAGAAAACACACCTCACTTCAGCCACTGACCAATCACATTCAAGCAATTCATTTTTTATAAAACATCTAACATGTTTTAGTACAATCACATTTCTGCATTCGGAAGACGCTTTTATCCACTGCAACCGAAGTCTATATTTAAGGCATTACAGGTGAATAGAGTAAAAACGGTTACTCATTTATATCACTATTATTACCAATACCTATTATCACTAGATATTATTATTATAAAATCTTTGGTTTTATGATATTCTTAAAACAACAACAACAGTAATAATTATTATTATTATTTGTATTACTATTAGTATTATTGTATTTGTTGCTGTTGCTACTACTACTGCTACTACTACTACTACTACTACTACTACTACTACTAAGTACTATGAATATGTATTATTACTACAAAATATGTATGTATTATTATTACTACTACTACTACTACTAATACTTCTATTATTATTATTATTACTACTATTAACACATTTTATTTTTAGTAGTAGTAGTTTTTCAGGCAGGTCAATTTTAAGATTATACTACTATTAATAATAATAATAATAATAATAATAATAATAATAATAATAATAATAATAATAATAGAATATGTTAAAACATGGATTTTTTTTCCCACGTCAAAAATAAATATATAATGAAAAAATATATTTTTTTCAATACATTTTATTTAGAAATGCAACTTTTAGTATTCCATTTTTAAATCTTTTGAAACTACTAATACTTTTATTATTATTATTATTATTATTATTATTAATACATCTTTAAAAAAAGAAAAATATGTATTTGGTTTATTTATTTATTTATTTAAAAATAGCTAAATTATTATTATAATTATATTATGATTAACATATTGTAATATTATTAGTAAATATGTTTATCACTATTAAAATGTTTATTATTATTATTATTATTATTTATTAACAACACATTTTAATACATATTATTACTATTAGTAGTAGTAGTAGGGCTTTTTTAGGCATTTTTGCATTATTATAAAAGAAATCTTGGTTTTACGATATTCCTTAAAAACATTGTTGTTGTTGTTGTTACTATTATTATTATTATTATTATTATTATATTCATTGCTGTTGTTACTACTACTACTACAAATACTAATAAGTATTAAATCATGTACTATTATTATTAATATTATTATTAATAATAAATTTTAAACATATTACTGTTGTTGTTGTTGTTAATATTAATAGTTATTATTTGCAGTACTACAGGTGAATAGGGTAAAAATAATAGATATAACTGATAAAATAATTATTATATATTATATGATGGAATAATTAACAGTAATAACTAATAGATATCACTATACTTTCCCCATATGATTAATCAGATGAATTACCTTTTTTAAATGTTATGTTTAAATATACAAATGATGCATTATCTAATTAACACCGCACTAATCTGTAAACATTTCCAGAACAGAAATCAAAACAATAAAATCTGACAGGATTTAAGATTTTTCCTATGTATCACTCCATAAATGAGAAAATACTGTCAAAAGCAAAACAAAAAATATTTTCACTATTTTTAGGAATAAAATGATCCCTCAGTAAAAACTTTCAGACTATTATAAAAACCATTAAAGATATGCACCTACAGATGCAAAGAGATAAAGTGCAATAAGACATGTTATGGAAGCAAAAGAGCCAAAATCTTATTCTTTTTTCCTGTAGTGTTTGAGCTACTAGTGCATGCATCATAAATGTGCATTCTCCTCTCGCCTGGCGTGTTTAACAGACTTCAGCTTTCAGGAGGTCACTGCTGGTAATCCAGACGTATATATAGACCACACATCACTACACCAATCATCTTTCACTTCCTCTTTCACTCTTCCTCAAAAACCACCAGCCGACAGACGCCAGCGAGAGCAATATCAACCGCGTCCCAGTCTGAACCCCAGACGACTGCTGCGACAGACAGAAGAGCGCTGGCTCCGACCACAAAAACAGAAGCGCAACTCACTCGACAGGACAAATACACTTTATTATTCTGCAACTGAGCCTGACGCAACACTTATTTCTGTGTGTCAAAGGGAATTTGACATAGAAAACAGAACATCAGTTCACTTTGGTGTAAACATAATATTCAATGCATGAATGCAATCAAAACGAAAGAAAAGCAATGCAACTGTACACTTCATTAACCAAACAAACGCACTGATGCATTTATTAACATTCACAGTATTGTGAGCATATTTGAATCCTGTGGTCCTGTTTCCCATACGTTTGAGTGTCTTTTCCCGTAACGGACACGATTATGTCATTTGACGTTATGTAAGAATGTTCTTTTCGTCTTGGCTAACGGTTTGTGTAATGCAGAATCGCTGATACGACCCAGAGATGCACAAACTCTGTTCAAATCATGATAACTCATTAATGACTCAGTGATTCATTCAGAAATGAGCCAATTGTTCTTCTTTTGCCATTGTCGTGACAGAGTGACGACACACAGCGCTACAAACACACGCTAGATGCGAATTATAACTAGAGATCCTTCTGGATATTGACTGGATCTTCAGTCTAGAGCTCAGATTAATCAGCATTTGACCAAGTTTTGGTTTACTCAATAAATTCATGAAAGAGATACGTTACTATAGCAGGGAAAAGGCAAAAGTAGCATTAAATAAAAGTATAAATAATAATAAAAATGCATTACAACATATTTATTATTATTAAAAATATTCTTTCAAAAAATATTTACAAAAACAACAAGTATTTAATATAATAATACTAACAATGATTATGATTATGATTATTGTGTTTGTTACATTTCTTAATAATAACATTATTCCTTAAAAACATGTTATTTAAATAACATTATTATTTATTATTACTACTACTATTATTATTATACTAATAAAATGTAATAAAACGTATTATTATTATTATAATTATATTACTATTATTATTTGTTGGTGCTGTTAATAACAGTATTTATTATAAATATTATTATTATTATTATAATCATTGTATTTGTTACATAATAATAACATTCTTTTAAAACAATACTTTTTTCCAAACATTTTTATTATTATTTTTTATTAATTTTTATGATACTAGTAAAATGTAATAAAACATTTATTATTATTATTATTATTATTATTGTATTTGTTGCTGTTGTTAATAATAATAATAATAATAATAATAATAATAATATATTAAAATGTATTCAAACATATTATTATTAAAAATATTCCTTTAAAACAATATCTATTTAATAAATATTTATAATAATAATAATAATAATAATAACAACAATAATCCTTAAAAACAATAATATTTATTTAAATAATAATAGTAATAACAACATTATTATTATTATTATACTATTAAAATGATATGTATAATTAATTATATATATATATATATATATATATAAATAATAATAATAATAACAACAACAATAATATTTTTTAAGGAATATCATACAACAAAAATATTTTTTACTTTTTTATTTTTATTTTTTTAAGTTTTGGTGTGCAGCAATGTTTTTGACAAAAATAAAAATGCTTTGTTGTAAATTCATTATATTGTATTTTCATTTGAATGCACGTGATTCAGTTGTTAAAGTTTTATGAATTCATTTTTAATGATAACATTGCTTTTTTTTCTGAATCCAGAAAAACAAAAATGTAAAATGTGTTCCCTATTAATGGTATGAAATTAATGTTGTGATAAACATTGATATGGAAAAACATATTGAGATATTTATATTTTTAGCCATATTGCCCAGCCCTAACTATTAGTGGTGTTTTCTAAGTCAAAGTTTCCCATTACAAGCCATTAAACTTAATGTGACTAAGTTAAGATTTAAAGCAATAACATGACTTCAGATGATACATGGACAACTTTACTGATTCGCTCATTGTGTTTTCTGGATCTGTGTGTGTATATAAGCGTCTGAAGAGATCTAGTGAGACGACTAGCAGAGCGGCGGGCGGGAAAAGCACTCAGGCGGTGACACAGGCAGCCCTTTGTGAGGCAGGGGGCCTGCAGGGGCCGACGGACGGCGCTGATCAAAGCTGACGCGAGCGGCTCTGGATTCTGTCTCAGAAAACAGCTGACAGCTCCCGCACAAAGCCACAAAAACCAGGAATCTCATTCAAACAGACCTGCTCTCCAAATATACCTCACTTCACTCACCGGTGACCACAACAGCACTATCCATAACACTACAGCAGACATTTACACAGATCAGCTACTTTAATGCATAAAACCTACACTTGAATGCCTAATGTTGACCTATAATGTTACTCAAAAGTTCTAACGTCAAACAGTACTGTTACTGTTCCTTTAAGACTTTATATGTAATTGGTCTCTATTATGACTGGCCAATCTACAGTGAATATTACACTGTTTCTACCTACTATATCACTCTTTGGTTTCAAAACACAATATAATGGGTTTACTTTTGGTCTTGGTTCTCTATAAAACGAAAGATAACATGAAAGTAGTAATTTCAACTAACTGGATGTTAAACAGACGGCAGAGCCGGCCTGCGGGTCACGGTGAGCTTTGCTGTTTTGATTGAAAAATTACATAATCTAATGAAAATACAAATGCAAAAAATACTGTAATTGTGGAGAAAATCAGTGTCAAAATGATAGTACAGCCTGCAATGTTAAATAGTCTTACAGGGTTTCAAAACAAAATAAAATAATAAAATAAAATAAAATAAAATAAAATAAAATAAAATAAAATAAAATAAAATAAAATAAAATAAAATAAAATAAAATAAAATAAAATAAAATAAAATAAAATAAAATATATATATAAATATATATAAATATATTATATAATAATATATAATATAATGAAGAAACAATTTTTTAATTTGTTCAGCAAGGATGCATGAAATTAATCAAAAATTACAGTAAAGTCAAAGTAAATGCTATCGTTTGAGTTTTTAAATCACAATTTCCACAAAAATAACGCAGTACAAAATAAAATAAAATAAACATATTATATACGGTATTATATAATAATATATAACATAATAAAGAAATTATTTATACTTTTGTTTTGCAAGAATGCATTAAATTGATCAAATTACAGTAAAGACAAAGCATATGCTACCATTTTGAACATTTCTACAAAAATAAAAAGTAGCATAAAATAAAATAATAAAATAAAATTAAAAATTGTATATATTGTATAATAACATATAATATAATAAAAAAATTATACTTTTGTTCAGCAAGGATGCATCAAATTGTTCAAAGATTACAGTACAGACAAAGTAAATGCTATTGTTTTTAACGTTTATCACAATTTCCACAAAAATATAAAGTAGCATAAAATAAAATAATAAAATTAAAAATCGTATATATTGTATAATAATATATAATATAATTTTAAAAAATTATACTTTTGTTCAGCAAGGATGCATTAAATTGATCAAAAATTACAGTAAAGACAAAATAAATGCAATAGTTTTAAACTTCTATCACAATTTCCACTAAAATATTACATAAAATTAAACAAAAATTATTATGTATTATATAATAATATACAATATAATAAAGAAATTATTTATACTTTTGTTCAGCAAAGATGCATTAAATTGATCATAAATTACAGTAAAGAGAAAGTAAATGCTATCGTTTTGAATTTTGACCACATTTTCCACAAAAATATAAAGCAGCACATATTAAAATAAAATAAATTAAATTAAAATAAAATATATCATACAATATATAATATAATAACAAAATAATGTATACGTTTGTTTTGCAAGGATGCATTAAATTGATCAAAAATGACAGTAAAAACAAAGCAAATGCTATCATTTTGAACGTTTATCACGATTTCCACTACAATATATATAGTATAAAATAAAATAATAAAATAAAATTAAAAATTGTATATATTGTATAATAATATATAATATAATAAAAAAAGTATACTTTTGTTCAACAAGGATGCATTAAATTGATCAAAAATTACAGTAAAGACAAAGTAAATGCTATCGTTTTGAACTTTTATCACGATTTCCAAATATCAAAAATAGCAGCACAACACTGAAAATAATCAGAAATGCATTGAGAAGTATATTATATCATGTGACGCTGAAGACTAGAGTAATGATGCTGAAAATTCAGATTTTAATCACAGAAATAAATTACATTTCACAATATACTCACACAGAAAACAGTTATTTTAAAGTGTAAAAATATTTCACATTTTAAATGCATTTTTGATTAAATAAACGTAGCCTTGGTGAGAAAACAAGACGTCTTTCAAAATCTTACTGACCCCAAACTTTTGAACAGTATATACGTTATATATTTTACAACAGATACTTCCTTGACTGTAAGATTTCAATATATTCATGACATTTCTAGCCTTAAAAATCCTGCATATCTTCAGGTTTCCCTCAACTGTGGGAAATCTGTTTTAAAACATTTATATATATAATAAAATTTCACCTCCAAAGACCCTCACAAACCATCATATTTCAACAGAAAACCACTCAGAAAAATCCAAAATATCATTTCCAGAGAAACTGTCTGAATCTATATGATATGATACAGCAGACGTGATTCCATGGCCCGCGGCGTTTGAAGGAGTGAACATGTATATTGGTGTCTGGAGGGTTCTAGTCCTGGTGGTCCAGGGTAATTACCGATGGGGTCTCGTTGTTCTGGTCTCCCGAGTAACGACTGCTTTAGGTCTAGAGTTATACAGCCCATAATGACGTCCCCGGAGAGCAGCAGCAGAGCTCACGTTACAGAAACCACCTCAAACTAACCTCACACACCAACACCAGTCCACATCACAATCAACATCAGAAAGATGCACGGCCTCCATCAGACACACTGTAATTATCTCCCTACAGACAAAAATTAACATCATCCTACATGGTCAATCTCCACTACCACTTAGAGATGGATTTAATGATCGTATACGTCTAAAAATCAATCTCCACTCAGAAAT
>NC_066889.1:28638858-28713858 GCF_022985175.1 Labeo rohita
AAAAAACAAAAAACACAAAAACCTATAAAAATATAGGTTTATAAAATATAAAATATAACACAGTATATATTATTGTAGACAAAATTCCTGTTAAAATATCTTTTTAAAACATTTTTACAAGCTAATTTTACAATACAAAATCTCAAAATAAATAAAAAATAAATAAAAATATAAGTTTATGAAATATATATCTTATATATACGAAAAATGTAGGACTGTTTTATATATATATATATATATATATAAATTATAATATAATATTATTTAATAATAATATATTTAATAAGCTAATTTTTACAAGTTCAACAAGTCTTTGTTTTTTTCTTGTCATTTTTCCTAGATGCAAAACTAAATACTAAAGTATTAAAAGTGCTAATTCAAAATCTCATATCAAAATCATCATTTGCCGTTTCTTTGTAATTGTGAAATTTACTAGCAATTTCTGCATGAAAATTGTTTCTACACCACGTTTTTTTGAGTTTAGGTCCTTAGTTGAGAAACAAAGTGCATACAAAGTCCTTTTACAGACTAAGTTTTAGAGTCCTAACTGTATGCAACTGTATGTCAAAGTGACGAACCCGAACAAAAGCATCCGACAAAAGGATTCGAGAAGATCAGAGACGCGTCCAACCCTTCAGCTCGAGCAGCTTTCAAATGAACAACAGACGGTCTCTTTTCTCCCTCCCTCCATTCATCCTGTCTTTTCTTTTCTCCCACACCCTCAGCGCTCCAAATACACCTGTCAGCTCCAAACTACAGCTGGATCACCTGTAATTAAGCAACCTGCTCTGCCGGTCCGCCGCGCACACAACACACACTTCACATTTCACACCTGGCTGAGACGGGCCGGTGTAAACAGCATAATCGCTGTCGCACACCGACACAAAGTGATTGTTAGGACTCCCAGACCGTCGTGTCGGGACGTGCCGATACGAGAGACGAATGGGACGTTAATCCGGCTGCGATCTTGAATAGCGGCATTCATACAACACAAACACACGCTGAACTCTCACCCAGATCACGGCACTTTGATGAAGAATCAAACTCGGGCTTCTGACGGATCACATCTGTCATCACTCAAACAACTGACAGGATTCATCGCAGACAGGGAAGACCTATTCAACAGCCATCGGGGCATTTCGCCAGACAAAAAACATCTTAAAGTCTTACAGCGATCGGATTATGGAAAAAACGAATTTTTCCTGATCTTTAGAAATGGAAGAGTTTGATATTTTGTGAAAATACAGGAACTTTCACAACTCAAAACAACCTTGCCAGTACAGCTGCAGGATTTATTAAAAAAATATTATTATTACTACCACTACTACTACTGCTGCTTTTATTATTGTTGTTGTTGTTATATAAAATATTAAACAAAATAAGACATATTCCTACTTTCATATTTGTAAAAATATTCAAAAATTATTATTATTAAATAAAATATGGAACAAAATAAGACATATTCCTATCACAATATTTTACTGTAAATAAAAAAAAAATCTAAAATTATTATTATTATATAAAATATTGAAAAAATAAGATCTATTCCTATTGTAATATTTGTATACAATTTTCAATAATAATTATTATTATTATATTGTTGTTGTTATATAAAATATTGAACAAAATAAGACAAAATATTCTTAATATAATATCTGTAGAAATACTCAAGAATTATTATGATTATTATAGAAAATATTGAACAAAACAAGTCATATTCCTACTGCAATATTTCACAGTAAATAAAAAAAATTCATAAATTATTATTATTATTATTATTCATATATAAAATATTAAACAAAATAAGACATATCCCTATTGTATTCCTACTGTACTATTTGTAAAAATATTCAATAATAATAATAATAATAATAATAATAATAATAATAATAATAATAATAATTATTATTATTATATAACATATTAAACAAATCCTATTGTAATATTTGTACAAAATATTCAATAATAATAACAACGATAATTATTATTATTGTTGTTGTTATATAAAATATTAAAAGAAAAAAGACATATTTCTAATGTAATATTTCACTGTGAATAAAAATATTCAAGAATTATTATTATTATTATTATTACCATCAAATAAGACATATTTCTACTGTAATATCTGTGAAATAATATTATTATTATTTTTATTATTTATAGTCATACTGATATATAAATTTCATTTTTGGCCAAATAACTAAAGATAATAATATTATTAATAACATTTTTTATTAATATAAATAATTCTTAAATATCTTAAAATGTCTTATTTTTTATTTTATAGTGAAATATTACAATAGCTTATGTCTTATGTTTTTTATATTTTAAAAATAATAATAATAATTCTCAAATGTTTTTCATTTACAGTAAAATACTGCAATAGGAATGTGTCTTTAATATTTTTTAATTTAAGCATATATTTCAATAAATACTTTACTATTTATTAATTTACTTCATAAATGTATTATTTATAGTATTTTGATATTACACATAATAATAATAATAACTATTGATTTTATTTATATTATTATTATTATTATCATTATTACTATAATTATATACTTATATTGATGTATAAATCTTTTTTTATTTTTGCAAAATAAGCACAACAAACCTTTTTTATAGTCCTTTTTTTTTATGATACTTTCAAGTGCAATTTCATCCATAAAAAGAAGAAAAATCACAATTAGATATTTTTAGAGTTAGTTACTGAAATTCAGCTGCAAACTATGTAAATTTACCCCGCCGTTTAACAACCATTCACATTTACCCATCAACAACATCTATCCAGTTCTCAGCAACTCGGCCTGTCTAAGGTGAGCTGATATATAGGAAATATACACCATTTCCAAACAGCAGAAGAACTAAATGCGTAGGAAGTTTGTGTTGATTTCCATCTCTGTCTGGCTGTTGTTTGTTCCTCTTTCTTCGAGTTAACATTTCACTTTAATTTCAAATTTATCAGAGCGAGACGGCTCACGGTAGATTCTGCACGCTTCCCCCCGACAAGGTTTGCGGTGTGTAGCTGATGTGTTGTGTAGTTTGTGCAGTTTGTGTACCTCTCTCAGGCAGGAGTATATGGGGCAGACCAGCACTCTGAACGGCTCTCCAGCGCTGCTCCTCATGGTGCCGAACACTTCGCACAGAAACGTGATGAAGCCCAACCAGCACTCCACATCGGTCTGCTGCAGCTCCTCACGCCGCGTGAAGTCCCTCTGCAGACACACACAGAGAATATGCTCCAAAATGCGTCATATTTTAAAAGAAAGTGTGATGCACTAGAAACAGACTCTATTTTTGGAATCAGCACCTCAAAATTAGTACAAAACACGTATTAGATCTCATTCAGCAGATAGGATTACAATGTGATTATTAAACGTCTGCACCAAAAACGCTAGAGAGACGGAGACACTGGAGGCATTTCTGGAGGATTTAGTTTTGACTTCAAACAGCATCTCATATGAGCGTATCCGTGGCAACCAGGCATTTAAAAATGAAGTTGGGCATAAAACAAAAACATATTAACTATGAATGGACTTTCACACACACTGGCAGCTCTTCTGTTCTCCGTTAAGCTGCGTGTGTGTTTGTGGCAGATTGCTAAATGAGTCGGAGCAGACGTGTCCTTTCAGTGGGGTCAGAGAAGCTCGCATCTGCGTATCTCCGTTACATAACCCCGTCAGAACGAAAGCGTCTGCTCCAGCGTCAGACGGGTGAAGAGAGACGGTTTATGCGAGGACAAACCGGATGATTCATCCACCTCTACGCACACACGAAACTCCAGATTGATGCTCCACACAGGGTTAACGGGGGTACTACATGTTACAAAAATAACAATGATCAATAATATTATTAATAATTATATTAGAATTATTATGACAATTAATTAAATTACACTTAATAATCAGAAATGTTTCTTGAGCAGCAAATCAGCATATCAGAATGATTTCTGAAGGATCATGTGACACTGAAGACTGGAGTAATGATGCTGAAAATTCAGCTTTGATCACAAGAATAAATTACATTTTAACATATATTAAAATGGAAAGCAGTTATTTTAAATTATAAAAATATTTCACAATTTTACTGTTTTTACTGTATTTTTGATCAAATAAATGCAGACTTGGTAAGCAGAAAAGACTTCTTTCAAAAACAAACTTTACCAACCCCAACTTTTGAACAGTATACACACAAAATAATAATATGAATAATAATAATAATAATTGATAAAAATAAATCATAAATATTAAATACTATACATTATCATTTTGTATGTTTTATCAGAGGCTGGTACTTGTCTGCAGCACCTTTGCTTCAGGACCCTGTTACTGAAATGTTAACAAATCGAGCTTGTTTGAGATGCAGCGTGTTGGTCTGTGTGTATTTGTGAGTGTGTCGTCTTTGTGTGTGTGTGTGGAGCAGGATGTGTGTTTTGGCCGCAGCAGAAGCGGGTCAGAGTTCTGGTGTCACATCACAGTGAGAAATGAGTCTAACAGTCAGTTCCCAAAAACAATGACAAAATACTTAGTGCTTCACCACCGAAACCACAGTACAGACAGGCTGAGACAGAGACACGGCATGCAAAAATCGGCGTATTATTTCAAACAAAATGTAACAACATAAATAAATAAATTATTTTAAAAAGTTGAGCAGCATATCAGCATATTAGAATCATTTTTGAAGGATCATGTGACACTGAAGACTGGAGCAATGATGCTGAAAATTCAGCTTTGATCACAGGAATAAATTGAATTTTAAAATATATTCACATAGAAGTCAGCTTTTTTAACTGTAATAATATTTCACAATTTTTACTGTTTTTACGGTGTTTTTGATCAAATAAATGCAGCCTTGGAGTGCAGAAGAGACTTCTTTCAAAAACAAATCTTACCAACCCCTAACTTTTGAACAGTATACACACAAAATAATAATATGAAGTAATATATAGTGTATATATATATGTACAATTGACAAAAACATAAAAATAAAATTAGTAAAATAAACTAAAATTAACATGAAAACTGACAATATTCAAAAAGTAAACCAAAAATAAAATTGAATGAAAAATCTTAAATAAAAACTGAAATAGATAAAAACTAAATCCAAATGTATGCATTAAATTATATTAAACTTGAAGCACATGAAAAAAATTACTAAAACTTAAACAAATTTTAAAACTTAAAAGCTTATTTAAAATATGAATAATACTATAATAATCAGAGATGTTTCTTGAGCAGAAAATCAGCATATTAGAATCATTTTTGAAGGATCATTTGACACTAAAGACTGGAGTAATGATGCTGAAAATTCAGCTTTGATAACAGGAATAAATTGAATTTTAAAATATATTCACACAGAAGTCAGCTTTTTTAACTGTAATAATATTTCACAATTTTTACTGTTTTTACTGTGTTTTTGAACAAATAAATTCAGCCTTGGTGAGCAGAAAACAAAAACAAATCTTACTGACCCTTAACTTTTGAACAGTATACACACAAAATAATAATATGTAGTAATATGTAGTGTGTGTGTGTGTGTGTGTGTGTGTGTGTGTGTGTGTGTGTGTGTGTGTGTGTGTGTGTGTGTGTGTGTGTGTGTATATATATATATATATATATATATATATATATATATATATATATATATATATATATATATATATATATATATATAAAATTGACAACAACACAAAACAAAATTAGTAAAACTAAAATTAATGTGAAACCTGACAATAATAAAAAGTGACCAAGAAATAAAATGTAATAAATTAAAACTGAAATCTGAAATAAAAACTGAAATAAATAAAAGCTAAATTCAGATGTATGCATTAAATTATATTAAACTTAAAGCACATGAAAAAATTACTAAAACTAATTTTAAAACATAAAAGCTTGTTTAAAATATGAATAATACTATAATAATATTATTATTATTATTATTATTAACAACAACAACAATAATAATTATTATTATTATTGATACAGAGCTTTATATAGCGCTTTTCCTGAGGTCAATCATCTAACTATAATACCATATGAATAACACTTAAATAACACTGGATCACACATAACGTCATATTTTGGTTTGTCACGACTATTTCCCAAAAACAGGCTGTTCTTGTTCATGCAAAACGTAAATTGTGTGAGTCACCTTTGATTATAAGGGAAAGAGCAGACAGGAAGAAAAAAAAATTCACTTTTTGCATTCCACAGGAAATGAGGGTGAGCAAACGATGACAGAATTTCATATTTGAACTATTTCTTCAAAATTGCATTCAGAAACTCTTAATTTCAAAATGAGGTGAAAGCGTTCGGGGCCTAAAAACTCCCTTTTGTACAATGAGGAAATTGTACAGGGTCACTCAAGCTGGATTGCAGGCGTGAGTCACATCCTGATACTCCGACTTCTTCAAGCCCTTTAGAAAAAGAGGAAGAAGAGAAATCGCAGATGCAAAAAAAGGGAACGAAAGAGCTGAGATGGATGTGGTCGAGCAGCGGGTGGGATTATGTCTAGCTGTGAATCGTGCAATCCGATTGGTCCTCACAGACACAGCACTGACCAATAGGAGACGACCTGCAGAACGTGAATGTGATCAAACAAGTTATGAACATTTAGTTCTTACCTGTAACATGTTGAGTAACAGAGAGCGGAATTTGGTTCCTTCCACCATGAACAGAGCCATCTTGTCGCAGAGTTTGGCCGCCGTGGCCGCAAAACTTCGGTCGCTGACTGCTTTGCGATAAATAGTGTGGACGATCTCGTTTAGTGTTTCCTCCGAGTCGGCCGAGTTCTGCGCTTCCTCCATGAACGTTGTGAGCTGATTCTCCACGCCACTGCTGTTATTCCTCATGCTGTTCAGAATCTCTAACAATCTGTCCATTCGGTTCCGCTGAGGTCCGGCCAATGCCACGGGAACATCCTCCTGCCAATCAGAGAACAGCGAAAGCGGGCACATGATTTAGAACGCTGAGAAATAACATATACAATGTTTAAAAGTTTGGGATCAGTACGATTTCTGGAAGAAAAGCAATGATGTGTTATAATTAATTCAATTCTAGCTTGTTTTAACATGCTGCTAACATGTTTTACCACACTGATAGTGTGTTGTTAAAATGCTTAACATGTTTCTAACATGTTTTACCACATTGGTAGTATGTTGTTACCTTATTTATCATGTTTCTAGTTTGTTTTACCATGTGGCTAGCATGTTTTACCACATTGGTAGTATGTTGTTACCTTATTTATCATGTTTCTAGTTTGTTTTACCATGTGGCTAGCATGTTTTACCACATTGGTACTATGATGCTCGTGCATTTAGCATGTTTCTAACATGTTTTACCACATTGGTAGTATGTTGTTAACTTATTTATCATGTTTCTAGTTTGTTTTACCATGTTGCTAGCATGTTTTACCACACTGATAGTAGGCCACATGATTTAGAACACTGAGAAATAACATATACAATGTTTAAACGTTTTTTTTTCCTGGAAGAAAGAGCAATGATGGGTTTAATTTGATTAAAAGTGACAGTAAATATATTTATAATGCAAAAAAGATTTATATTTCAAACCATCTAGCTTGTTTTTGCATGTTTTTTACATGTTTTACCACACTGATAGTATGTTGCTTACACATTTAGCATGTTTCTAACTTGATTTAGCATGTTGTTAGCATCCTTTACCACACCGATAGTATGTTGCTAGCATATTTACCATGTTGCTAACACATTTTACAACACTGATAGTATGTTGGAAATGTATTCAACATGTTTGAACTTGTTAGCATGTTTTACCACATTAATAATATGTTGCAAGTATATTTAGCATGTTGCTAATGTTTTACCACACTGACAATGTGTTAGTATCATAATTAACATGTTTTCAGCTTGTTTTAGCATGTTGCTAACACATTTTACCACACTGATATTATGTTGCAAGTACATGTAGCATGTTTTACCGTGTTTTAGCATGCTAACATTTTAACATTTTTGATAATGTGTTGGTAACAATTAATTCAATTCTTACTTGTTTTAACATGCTGCTAACATGTTTTACCACACTGATAGTGTGTTGTTAAAATGCTAAACATGCTGCTAGCATGTTTTACCACATTGGCAGTATGTTGTTAACTTATTTATCATGTTTCTAGCTTGTTTTACCACATTGGTACTATGATGCTAGTGCATTTAACATGTTGCTAGCATGTTTTACCACACTGAGAGTAGGCCACATGATTCAGAACACTGAGATATAATGTTTAAAAGTTTTTTTTCCTGGAAGAAAGAGCAATGATGTGTTAAATTGATTAAAAGTGACAGTAAATATATTTATAATGCAAAAAAGATTTATATTTCAAATCATCTAGCTTGTTTTTGCATGTTATTTACATGTTTCACCACACTGATAGTATGCTGCTAGCATATTTGCCATGTTGCTAACATATTTTACAACACTGATACTATGTTGCTAATGTATTTAATATTTTTCTAGTTTGTTTTAGCATGTTGCTTATGTTTTACCACATTGATATGTTGCTAATGTATTTAACATGTTTCTAACTTGTTAGCATGTTTTACCACATTAATATTATGTTGCAAGTATATTTAGCATGTTGCTAATGTGTTACCACACTGACAATGTGTTAGTACCATAATTAACATGCTTCCAGCTTGTTTTAGCATGTTGCTAACACATTTTACCACACTGACATTATGTTGCAAGTACATGTAGCATGTTTTTAATGTGTTTTAGCATGCTGTTAACATTTTAACATTTTTGAAATGTGTTGGTAACATAATTAACATGTTTCCAACTTGTTTTAGCATGTTGCTAATATGTTTTACCACATTGATAGTGTGTTGTTAAAATGCTTAACATGTTGCTAGCATGTTTTACCACATTGGTACTATGATGCTAGTGCATTTAGTATGTTTCTAACCCGTTTTACCCCATTGGTAGTATGCTTATTTATCATCAACTTATTTATCATGTTTCTAGCATGTTTTACCACACTGATAGTAGGCCTATGTTACTGACATGTTTAGTATATTTCTAGCTTGTTTTAGCATGTTGCTAACACGTCTTACCACACTGACAGTATGCTCCTAGCATATTTAAAATGTTTCTAGATTGTTTAACATGTTGCTAATATTTGTAGATGTTTTTAACATGTCTCTAACATGTTTAACATGTTTCTAAAATGTTTCAATATGTTGTATGTTGATAGCATTGATAGTATGTAGCTGATATAACGTGTTTCTAGCTTGTTTTAGCATGTTTCTAACATGTTTTACCACATTGGTAATATGTTGTTAACTTATTTAGCATGTTTCTAGCTTGTTTTACCATGTGGCTAGCATGTTTTACCACATTGGTACTATGATGCTAGTGCATTTAACATGTTTCTAACATGTTTTACCACATTGGAAGTATGTTGTTAACTTATTTAGCATGTTTCTAGTTTGTTTTACCACACTGATAGTAGGCCTATGTTACTGACATATTTAGTATATTTCTAGCTTGTTTTAGCATGTTGCTAACACGTCTTACCACACTGATAGTATGCTCTAGCATATTTAAAATGTTTCTAGATTGTTTTAGCATGTTGCTAATATTTTTAGATGTTTTTAACATGTCTCTAAAATGTTTAACATGCTTCTAAAACGTTGTATGTTGATAGCATTGATAGTATGTAGCTGACATAACGTGTTTCTGGCTTGCTTTAACATGTTGCTAACATGTTTGGTACATTTTGTACATTTCTAACATGTTTCAATGTGTTAGTATGTTGATTGATAGTATGTAGCTAACAAATATCATGTTGTTAATATGTTTTACTACACCGTGTTGCTAATGTATGTAGCAACAATCACCTTCTCTTTCAATCTCCTCCTCAGTCTCTCTTTTGACGACTGCAGTAAGCAGATCTTCCCGCTCTCTGTCTTCTCCTCCTTGTCTTCTTTCTTTCTCTCCTCTTTCGCAGGCTCATCCTTCGCTCCTTTCTCCATGTGGGGCTCCGGCTCCTCGTGTTTTACATTCTCTGTCTCTTTGGTATTGCGTGTGAGGCCCCTGTCGGCCCCCGAGGGCCCCTGATTGAAACTGTTCGTCTGGTGTTTGGGATGCTGATGCCAGCGGCGGTTCTGGCTGTAGCCGTGATGCGGGCCGCCCTGCCGCCCACCCTGGTTCTGCTGCCCCTGGTAACCCCGCCCCCCGTGTTTAGTGCCGGCACCTGATTGGTGGTCTGCGTTGGGCTGCTGCGTCTGATTGATCTGCTGTTGCTGCAATCCCTGCTGTTGCTGCTGCTGAGGATTCTGGGATTTCCCAGCAGCCCCTCCTCCACCTCCTCCAGGTAGGCGCTGCTGTCTCCTACAATGACAACAAAAAGAGCCGGTTATCGTTATGTAAAATAGCTTGTTGTGTGGGGGTTTCCAGGGTGTTGCTAGGCAGTTGCTATGGTGTTTTGAAAGATTTTTTGCATGTTGCTGTGTGGTTGCAAGTGTTTGGGTAGTTGCTAGGGCATTGTTAGGTGGTTGCCAGGACAATGCTAAATATTTTGACAATGAGGTGTTGAAATGAATAGTCAGTGCATTGTTAGGTGGTTGCTAAGGTGTTCTGGGTGGTTAAATAAAGAAAAATACATTAACACACAAAACAAACAAATACATACAAAACAAACAAACAAACAAACAATAAATAAATAAGGTGGATGCTACAGGATGCTCACACTGAATTTGGAGAGTGTTTCAAGATGTCTGAATCAAAATAAATTAATAAGCAAAAATTAATTACAAAAACAAATAAAGCAAAGAAATAAACACAAATAAATAAATAAATGAATGCTGAAGGATGCACACACTGAATTTGAAGTGTTTTTGATGTTGAAGTCAAAATAAATACATTATTAAGCAAAAAATAAATATGAAAACAAATAAAGCAAGAAATAAACACAAAAATAAATAAATAAATAAATAAATGCTGCAGGATGCACACAATGAAACACACTAAAAGTGTTTTTGATGTTAAAATCAAAATAAATAAATGAATCAATAAGCAAACAATAAATCCAAAAAATAAATAAAGCACAGAAAAACACAAACAAACAAATAAATAAGATGGATGCTGCAGGATGTGCACACTGAATTTCAAGATATTTAGGTCAAAACACATTAATCAGCAAAAAAAAAAAAAAAAAAAAAAAAAAAAAAAAAAACAAATAAAGCAAAGAAATAAACAAAATAAATAAATAAATAAATGCTGCAGGATGCACACCCTGAATTTGAAGTATTATAAATAATAAATAAATAAATAAATAAATTCTGGTGGATGCTGCCGGTCAACATAACCAACCAACCAAACAAAAACACAAAAATAAATACATAAATAAATTAATAAATAAATGCAGCAGGATGCACATGCTGAATTTTAACTGTGAACTGTGTTCTTGATGTTGAAGTCAAAATAAATAAATGTATTAATAAGAAAAAAAAAAGCAAAGAAATAAACACAAATAAATAAATAAATAAATAATGGTGGACGCTGCCAGTCAACATCAACAAACGAACAAAAACAAATAAATACACAAAATAAATAAATGATAATATCAAATATAAAAAATTATTAATTATAATTAATAATAATAATTATAATAATTCAGGTCAACAATGTAGCGCAACATACACAGATCGAATTTTCTAAAAAGTCTAAAGAAGAAAAATAAATGGACAAAAATAAATAAAACAAATAAATAAATTCTGATAGACGCTGCATTTCAAAACACATGTAATAAGAACATTTTGGTTGGTTAAGTCAAAATAAATAAAAAATAAAGTAAAGAAATAAATACACAAAATAAATAAATAAAACTTAATTAATAAAAAAAGTTTTAATCAAATCACATGAATTCTTTGAGAATGGAGACGTCCACACCACGACTATATTTCTACTGATGAATGATAAATACGCTGACGGCCAATCAGAATCCACCCGGCTTTAAGGAGCTTGAACATTTAAAGCGGCAGACGACATCACACGCTTATAATAAACAACGCCTGCGTGTTGGTGTGGACGCTAATATTGTAATCTTCACCTCTTTAGTTTTTGGTGTGATTGGGCCTTAACCCTAAACATGAGCAACAGTAATCGTGATGATTGACTTAAACACCACTAATAATAACCGCAGTCTCACGCAGTGTGTTAATGTGTGTGTAATGATTTACAGCAGATCTGAGTCAATATGTAAACACCCAGATCTCCATGTTTGCAGCTGGCTGACGGGATGATCTATCTTCACCAGCAGAATCCAGTCATCCTGAAGACCGACACCGGATTATGGGCTTTACTGTGTGTATATTACATGTGTATGCATACTGACGTGTGCATTCACAGCACGCCACGTCACGTGTGAGTGTGTTTGTGCACATTATGTGAACACAGATGCTGCGCATCACTGTCTGACTATTTATTACTTTCAAGAAAAGACAATATTTGGATTAAAGCGCTAAATATTTCACAAACAAATTGTATTTCGAACACATTTTTGTGGCATCACTAAAAGCAAAAGCCTGTTTTATTTGATGTTTAATATACAGGATTTTGGACCAATGAGATCTCACTATGACTAACCAGAAATCATCATATACAGCAACATAATACGTTAATATGAAACCTTTGCATATTGTGCAGCAACTTCCAGTGTCAGCATTGTAGGGTTATTATAGTTAACTAAAACCATTAAAATGTTATTTTATTTTAGCTATTTGCCAAGGCAACATTTCTATTTTACATTTCATTTAAATTGAAGTACTAAAATGACTCAAACTAAGCCAATAATAATAAAAAAAAAAATAATCTAGGTTGTTAATTCTCAACAAACAACCTTTGAATGTTAACTGCTGTCAAACAAAATTAAATTATTTAAATAATATAAATGTAAAAATATATAATATAAAATACAAATATTTGATTTAATATTTTTTTATTACTTTGAAAAATTTTAATTGAAGTACTAAAATGACAAACCTTAAATAAATAAATAAATAAATAAGAGAAGCAAGAAATAAATATACAGAAATTAAGTAGTAAATTTTTTTTTTACTAAAAATTAAGTATAAATTAATAAAACTTTACAAATATATTCAAAAACTAATAGAAATGACAAAACAACAAAACTTTAAACCTTCGTTTGTTACTTAAAATAAATGTAAAATAAAATTTAAATACAAATTGTTAAAAATTGTCATATAAAATATAAAACTTATTTATTGTAATATTTTTTATTACATTTTTAATTTCCATTTAATTTAACTTGAAGTACTAAAATGACAAACTTTAAATAAAAAAGCAAAAAACATACAGAAATTAAGTACTAAAAACAACTGAAAATATGTATAAATTAATAAAAACTTTATAAATATTAAAAAATAAACAACAATGACAAAAACTACAAAATTACTAAAACTTCAAACCTTTGTTACTTCAAATAAATGTTGTCGAATAACATAATTATTTAAATAATATAATTTTTTAAATTGTAATATAAAATATATATAATTTTTTTTTAATTATTACATTTTGAATTTTTATTTAATTTTATTTGAAGTACTACAATGACAAACTTTAAAAAACAAAAAACAAAAAACAAAACAAAAGCAGCAAGAAATAAATATACAGAAATAAAGTACTAAAAATAACAAGTATAAATTAATAAAAACTTTTATAAATATATTTAATAATAATAATAATAATAATAATAATAATAATGACCAAAACAACAAAATTACTAAAACTTCAAACCTTTGTTTGTTACTTAAAACAAATGTTGTCAAATAAAGTAATTTAAATAATATAAATAAATTTTTTTATATAAAATATTTAAAAAAAAAATTGTAATATTTTTTGTTGAATTTTTAATTTCCATTCAATTCTACTTGAAGTACTAAAATGACAAACTTTAAATAAATAAATAAATAAATAAAATAAGCAAGTAATAAATATACAAAAATGAAGTACTAAAAATAATAAGTATAAATTATTAAAAACGATATACTTATATACTATACATACATATAAATATAAGAAAAATGTCAAAAATTACAAAATTACTGAAACGTTAAATAAAATTAAAGTGTAATCCAAAATATTAGCAAAGAATATTCGAATGATACTAAAATAACACTGTTATAAAGGAAAAATGTTCATTTTACTGCTTCTACGAAGAATAAACAAGCATGTAGAATCCTGCTGCGAACATAATCTACAACATCGGCAGACACTTCAAAGACTAATGTCTTCACTAGTGACCATGAAGAAACGTGACCTCTGTGGTATTCTGTGCTCTTTAAAACGCTCACGCACTCACGATGATACACACACGGAAATCTCTTCGCTCAGAGGAAGGCCTTTACGTCTGATTGACGGCTTTAGAGCGAGGCGTCCAGGTTAAGGTCATGTTTGACTGAGGTGTTCTGCTTTTACTAGGGGTTAATTTTAGGGCAGACACACACAGAGTGTGCTGAATGACAGGTCGAAAACAAGACGTCGAGGTGCTGACCGCCACATTCTTCAGGCTTTAACCCTTGACGTCGGTCTGCGGGAACATGTTTAACACAGATGCTTCACGTATCTATTCCAGCAGTAGCGAAAACGCAGACATGTATAATTGAAAAGATTTTTGATTTCAAACGTTTTTGAAATAAGCCTCACCAAGGCTGCATTTATTTCATCAAAAATACTGTAAAATTATTATTCAAATTTTATAATAGCTGTTCTATGCAAATATATTGTAAAACGTAATTTATTTCTGTGATCAAAGCTGAATTTCAGCATCATTACTCCAGTCTTCAGTGTCACATGATCCTTCAGAAATCATTCTAATATGCAGATCTGCAGCTCTCTTCTGCTCACCAGAAAATTTTTAAAATACAGTAAAAATGTTAAATATTTTTACTATTTAAAATATCTGTTCTTTATTTGAATGTATTTTAAAATAGAATTTCTTTCTGTGAACAAATCAGAATTTTCAGCATCATTACTCCAGTCTTCAGTGTCACATGATCCTTAAGAAATCATCCTAATATGCTGATTTGCAGCTCTCTTCTGCTCACCAGAAAATTTTAAAATACAGTAAAAAAAAAGTTAAATATTTTTACTATTTAAAATATCTGTTCTATATGAATATATTGTAAATTGTAATTTATTTCTGTGATCAAAACTGAATTTTCAGCATCATTACTCCAGTCTTCAGTGTCACATGATCTTTTAGAAATCATTCTAATAATGCTAAAAAGCATTTCTGATTATCAGTATTGAAAAAGATTGATCTGCTTCATATTTTTGTGAAAACTGTGGTACATTAGATTTTAGATTTAGGATTCTTTAATGAATAGAAAGTTCAAAAGAACAGCATTAATTTAAAATCCAAATCATTTGATCAATTTAATGCATCCTATCTCAATAAAAGTATTACATTCTTTCAAAACAAATCTACATATATACATAGAAAATAAAAAAGCATGCCATTTTAGCATTTTAACTTGTTTCATCAAGGCAAACTGTACTTTAGCTCCTTTAAAAACTTTGCAAACGTAAATCTTAACCTTGCAAAAATGCAAATCTCAACAGAACACGAAAAGGCGTCGAGATGAAAAGAATCTTTGAAGAAAAGTTCAGGTTTGAGTAGATTACGATGACGTCCTTGAAAGTGTTTCTGAGAAAAATCAAAGCACTTCTACTCAATTAAATTCAGACATCTGCTCAACAGAATTACATGCATTACAGGTATATAGAGTTAACAAATCTCAGTTAGATGTAGAAATTAACCTTCGACTTTGAAAATGATGAAACAAAGTTTGGAAAATGAACGAATAATGTTAGATGTTAACCTAACAGCACACACCTATCAGAACGTCTCAAATTTGCATATATCTTAGTGCTGATTCTCATAAATAATTGAAATGCATGTTGTACATTGTGTGCATACCTCTCACTGACATACACTTCTGAGCAGCTCAAGGGCCGGACTGAATGTCGTCCACACCCAACCCTTCCCTTATTCACACACACCACAATACAACAAAAAGCTCTGAGAAAACCTCTTACATAACATTAACATAAAGTGTTTGCTTTACACAAGATAAACCCCGACTGACAGGTCTGTCATCGACAGGGATCTTCACACTTCACGCCTGCTTCATGAACAACTTAAACATCTCTTTCAAAACACAACATATCTAAATTAATACAAATGAAAATAAGACTGAGGGGCAGAAGCACAATGCATTCGCTGTCTCACATTGCTGATCAAAAATTTAAAATACATCCTTCCAAAATGTTCAACAAGACAAATAATTATGACATACCAAATAGATTAAAGATATTAAAGTCTACAATAACCCATTTTCTCCATCACACAACACAATCTTACACATCTAAAGAAGATTCTAGAAGCAACAAACTCCATTTCTGCGTTTTTAGGCAATATCTAGTACTTGTCGACTGATATATCGGCCGATATTTGGCTTTTTTTTTTTTACATTTCAGCATCGAACTGTTAAGTGTCAAACCTTTATTTTGACAGCTTGTGAACTTTTATTTTGACACAGCAGCAAACTCTCAAAATAAAGGGCATTTTTACCATCACACAACACTAGCTCTCCACCATGTAAAACAGATCATCTATAGAAGATTCTAGAAGCAATAAACTCCATTTCTGTGTTTTCAGGCAATATCTAGTACTTGCCGATTGATATATTGCCAAGACCGATATATCGGCCGATATTTGGCATTTTTTACATTTTGGCATTGAACCGTTAAGTGTCAAACCTTTATTTTGACAGCTTGTGAACTTTTATTTTGACACAGCAACAAACTCTCAAAATAAAGGGCATTTTTACCATCACACAACACTAGCTCTCCACCATGTAAAACAGATCATCTATAGAAGATTCTAGAAGCAATAAACTCCATTTCTGTGTTTTCAGGCAATATCTAGTACTTGCCGATTGATATATTGCCAAGACCGATATATCGGCCGATATTTGGCATTTTTTACATTTTGGCATTGAACCGTTAAGTGTCAAACCTTTATTTTGACAGCTTGTGAACTTTTATTTTGACACAGCAACAAATTCTCAAAATAAAGGGCATTTTCTCCATCACACAACACTAGTTCTCCGCCATGTAAAACAGATCGTCTATAGAAGATTCTAGAAGCAATAAACTCCATTTCTGCATTTTCAGGCAATATCTAGTAGTTGTTGACCGATATATTGCCAAGACCGATATAGTAGCTGATATTTGGCATTTTTTACATTTCTGCATTGAACTGTTAAGGCGTCAAACCATTATTTTAAACAACATTGTGATTCTAGAAGCATCAACCTCCCTTTTTGTGTTTTCAGTAGTCATCTACCAATATATTGCCAAGACCGATATATCGGCCGATATTTAAGTGTCAAACCTTTACTTTGACAGCATTAGGAATTTTGACACAGCTATGAATTCTCAAAATAAAGGGCATTTTTAATAATCGACATTGAACAATACATTTTTCAGTTTGACCATTAGGTGTCAAACCTTTATTTTGACAGCATTTGGACTTTAATTTTGACACAACTACAAACTTTGAAAATGGCATTTTAAAGGCTTGTCTAGTAGTTGTCTACCGATACACTGCCAAGACCAATATATTGGCCGATATTTCATATTTTTAAATTTCAGCATTCAACTGTTAAGTGTCAAACCTTTATTTTGACAGTATTAGGACTTTTATTTTGACACAACTACAAACTCTGAAAATAAAGAGCATTCTAAGGGCATGTGTAGTAGTCGCCTAACGATACACTGCCGAGACCCATATACCGGCCGATATTTCGCATTTTTAAATTTCAGCATTCAACCGTTAAGTGTCAAACCTTTATTATGACAGTTTTAGGACTTTTATTTTGACACGGCTACAACCTCTGAAATAAAGGGCATTTTTAAATCAACACCGAACGATATGTTTGACCATTAGGTATTAAACCTTTATTTTGACACAGCTACAAACTCTCATATCATCGATATAAACATTTATATATATATATATCGGCTGATATTTGGCATTTTCTAAATTTCAGCATTGAACGGTAGTCTTCGATGTCTCCAGAGTGTGTATGTGAGGTTTTAGCTCAAAGTACCCAACAGATTTTTTTTTTTTTATAGCTTGTTAAAAGCTGATGTTCACGCACAAAGCTAGGTATTGATCCCTAAACATATCGGGGACTTTAGCGATTTTTTCCGGGATACTTCCTTCGAAAATTACATTTAACCACAAAAAATGAGTGGGTGGATTTTTACCATTATAGGCTGGTTGTTTTTATACACTGCGGCCACACAACTGTGTTCAAACACCTTATAAAAGTGATTTTTGCATAATGGGTCTCCTTTAAGTGCCAAACCTTTATTTTCAGCACTGAGAATTTTATTTTGACACAACTACAGATTTACTCTGACTAAAGCCTAAAGCCCCAAATTCTCCATCACACAACACAACAGTTCCCCAGAACGTAAAACTGATCATCTAAGGAATGTTCTAGAAGCATCATAACGTTCCCATTTCTGTGTTTTCTGGTAATTTCTAGTAATGGTCCACTGATTTCTTGCCAATACCGACATGGTTAGGTAGGTACACACACACACACACACACACACACACACACACATCAGCTTGGCCATCAAAAAAAATCCACAATTGTTTGACACCACCTTTCACCTCACCAGACCTTCTCAACCCATTCCAGCTGAACACCGTAATGACCTTCATTAATATTCCCTCATACCCACCACCTTAATGCTGGACTTACTGTACGGAGATACAGATTAATGATGACTCAAACGAAGAGAGGCAGAAGAGGATGAGAACATACTGTACAGAGGATTTATGCTGTGCAAGCAGAACAAAGCAAACAGGAGCTCAGGGTCACAGATCCAGGACAGTCAGAAGACGGTTAGTTTGAATCCCAAGAGCAGGTCGGATCCCATAAGCGGTTCAGGAGTCCGGTTTCCGTAAGTGAAGTTTGTAAGTGGAAGGACAAGCGTGAGCGGACAGGATTCAGGAGCTGGACCCGTTTGAGACACTGACCTGGACACTTGCCGCTTCCCCTCGGCTGGCAGCAGCACCGTCAACTGTTCCTGGGGCGGATCGGATCGGCTACGGGTACCACAGGGAGACCAAACGTAAACAATATGGAGGGAGGGTGGAAACAAGGAGGGATGGAAAACAAGAAGATATGAGAGAACTAAACAAAGCAGGATAAAACAAAAGGAAATGGAAGAGATGGAATAGTAACAACTAAGGCAAAACAATTAGAAAATCTAAATTAATTTAAATAAATAACATAAAATGCAATAAAAAAGCAAAAAAGAAATAAATAAAATAACTATAAAATGTTACAGTAGCTACAGAGGTATCTATATGAAAACAAAAGAAATGGTGCAAAATAAATAAATAAATAAATAAAATGCAGGAGTAAATGAAAATGCAGGTGTAAATAAAATAAACTAAAAATCAGCAGGATGGTTTTGGCAATGAAAGTTGGGAAAATGCAAGAGTAAATGATGAGGATAATTATTAAATCTACTAGGGATAAAATAAAATATAAATAAAATATGAAAATTAAAATAAAAATAAAAAAATAAGTAAAATAAAATTTTAAATCATAAAAAAATAAAATAAAATAACTAAGCAAGAAAATATGTAAATTAAAATAAAATAATGTAAAATAAAATTATATAAGTAAAATAAAATAAAATAAATTGTTGAAAATAAAATGTTACAGGAGCTACAGGATTTAAGGGTGACTACAAAATGACAGGGCATCTACATAATGCTACAAAATCAACCAAAGTCAATTAAAAAAAATAAACATTAGGATGGTTTTGGCTATGAAAGTTGGGAAAACGCAGGAGTAAATGATTGAGATTATTAATTATTACTACTTGGGATAAAATAAAATAAAATAAAATAAAAACAATAAAAAACATTTAATATGTAAATTTAAAAATAAAATAATTAAAAAATAAAAAATATTAAATTAAAGTAAAATGTTACAGGAGCTACAGGATTTAAGGGTGACTACAAAATGACATGGCATCTACATAATGCTACAAAAATCAAAGAAGAAAGAAACGGCAAGATGGCTTTGGCGATGAAAGTTGGGAAAATGCAGGAGTAAATGATTGGGATTATTAATTACTAAATCTACTAGGAATAAAATAAAATAAAATAAAATGAAAGTTGGGAAAAAATAAAAAATAAATGAAAAAATAGAATAAAATAAATAAAAATAAAAATCCACAAGTCAGTAAAATAAAATAAAATAAAATAAAATAAAATAAAATAAAATAAAATAAAAGGGTGTATTCGGCGATGAAAATTTCTTTAAAAATAAGCTTAACAAAACGCTTTCTGTGAGCAGCATGTGGACTTCCAATGCCAAGGATCCTCAAAGAAAAACTCCCAAAATACTGCTTCCGTTGATGCCTTTCTGCACCCATATTGTCTCTTTCTCTTCGATTGTGAAGGCTCTCATCATTCCTCATCTAGAGGATGAAGGTCAGGGTTTATTTCAGTCCATCCGAATGTAGATTTGAGTCATCAGCCACAAATTCACCTGTTACTGAGCTTCTTTAAAGACTCCGAACTACTGAAACATGCCAAAAAGCCCACACACACCTGAGAAGCATATTCCTTTGCTTCAAAACAATACAAATCAAAACAGCTTTGTGTTAGAAAAAATAAAATAAAATATTACAATTTAAAATAACTGCTTTCCTATTTGAATATATTGTAACATATAATTCATTCCTGTGATCAAAGTTGTATTTTCAGCCTCATTACTACAGTGTTCAGTGTCACACGATTCTACAGAAATCATTCTGGAATCATTTGATCAGATGTAACTGAAGTCAAACTGCTGTGAGATTCTGTCAGCAAAACGCTGCAGTTCATAAATGTGACTGCGAAGATGTTTCGATTCAGCAAACTAATCTGAAGAGCGAGCGAGAGCCAGCAAGAAAGAAAATTCAAGAAGCGATGCCAACAAACAACACGACCGCAGAGTCCTCTCTGGCAGGAGCAAAGCATTGTGGGTGGCCAACAGCAGCAATAACAGGCTGAAAAGCCTTCTGTTAGAGGAGTGGGAGAGACAGAGAGAGATGTGGGAAGAGAATCATCTCGTGTAGTGAGGTGAACAGCAACACACAAATCATTCTCTAGATTGTTTTTCCTCTTACATCCAACTTTAGTAATCAAAGTGGAATTATTCTCATATTCTGTGCTCTGAAAACCAAGTAAAACATGCAAAAATGACATTTAACACTATTTGTGTTTGTTCGCCTGTGCAAAACTTGCAGACGCAATGCTAGGATGCTGTGGGTGGTTACTAGGGTGTTGCTATGCAGTTGCTAAGGCACTCTGAGTAGTTTGGTTGCTAGGGTATTCAAAATGTGTTGCTAAGCTAAGCTTTACTCTAATTACTTACTAATTATCATAAAAGTTGTCTTTTTAACATCTTACAGTAAATAAACAACATAAACTGAACTAATGTATGTACACTATGTTATATTCTATTTGTCATATTTGTATATTAATATTTATTCATTTTGATATTTATATATTTAAAAAAAGTAATATATAAACTAATTACAAACTACATTTTAATTTTATTCATTCATTTTATTTCATGTTTTATATATATATACATACATATATATATATATATATATATATATATATATATATATATATATATATATATATATATATATATGTATATATATATATATATATATATATATATATATATATATATATATATATATATATTTTTTTTTTTTTTTTATTTATTTATATATATTTATTTATTTAAGTACATCAACTAAATGAAAATAAGAAATGCTGCTTTGGCAACTAGCACAATTACATTTAAGTTTAATTTTTAATTTAATAATATAATTTTATCTTGTATATATTTATTTATTTTTTATTTTTTTTAAAAAAAAATTTTTTTTTTATATTTTATTTTATTTCAGTTTAATATATTTCAAGAAATACAAATGTTTATATATTTATGTTTAATTGTTAATATTTATTGATTTTAATTTTATTTTTAATAATATTTATTTTAATTTTTGTTACAGTTTTAGTAATTTTGAAAATAAATAAGTTTAAGTTTTATATATTTTATTTGATTTCGGTTTATTTTATTTCAAGAAATACAGGTGTTCGTTTAGATGTTTATGTTTGTTTAGTTATTAATATTTATTCATTTTAGTTTTATTTTTAATAACATTTATTTGTAATTTTTTAATATTTTATTTTATTTTAGTTTATCGTATTTCAAGAAACAATGTTTGTTTATATATTGATTATATATTAATATTTATTTACTTCAATATAATGTTTTTTATTATTTATTAAAATCTGTCCATTTTTAGACAAAGATTTACTGATTGTATTTTTCTGTCATTTTTATTTATTCTTTTAATGTCTTTATAGTTTTTATTTTTTTGTTTTTGGTAAGTAAATCAACTAAAAAAAATGAGAAATGTTGCCTTTGCAACTAGCAGAAATAAAAAGTTTTTTTTTTTATTTTACATTTCAAGACTCATTTTCAAAAACGTATGTTTCTATATATATTTTGGTTTAGATATTAATTATTTTTATTTGTATTAATTATTTTTACATTTTATATTGTTTAATTTTAATTTAAATGTAATTTTTAAATATTATTTTAATTTTAGTTACAGTTTTAAGTAATTTCAAAAATAAATAAGTAGCAGAAATAAGTTTTTTAATTTATTTCAAATAACAATTTTTTTATGCTTTAAGTTTTAGTAAACTATACAAACCCTGACTCACAGGCATCAAACGTCATTGTAAAGGCAACTACAGGTAAAGCAGCAGTGCATTTTATGAATCTGAGAGCCTTTATTCACAAATAAACCATCTATTCTGTTCCACACGTCGTGTCAAAGCCAAACCTCAGCGTAAACGTCCTCGAACCCCCGCGGCATCACAAAGCACGCATGAGAAGCGTCCGCCGAAGACATGCAGTCAGACTGGCTTTCACACACAAGGACATCAGAGCCTTTCTTCACACCAACAAAGCCATGAATAACACAAAGCTTTTGCTTTCTTTCACCCTCCGCTTTCTGCTTTTCTGTTGCACAAGTTTAGACCAAAATATTTTCTTTTTTGGTCGTTTCTTAGCAACTGCAAATTACAACGGAGAACTTTTCCGATGAGGTCAAAGTCAAAACGTGACAGAAAAAAAAGGTGGAAGTGCTTTCACGGATTAAAAGAAAAGGTTATAAGTAAAGATCATGCAGATACAGAGTGTTACGTTTTACACCGAACACAAAATGACGCTCTCGTTACATTAACAGGCTGACGTGTGGAAAGTGTGAGCTGCTGTTTTCTCGGTTTTACGAGTCTAACGTCAGCGTTCTGCGCGCAACGCTTGCGCTAAACAACTGGAAGAGAGTGGGAGGGAAACGTGAGGAGAGCGAACGTCACGTCAGCGCTGTGGTGACTCACCGGCGGTCAT
Source organism: Labeo rohita (assembly GCF_022985175.1). Taxonomy (NCBI): domain Eukaryota; kingdom Metazoa; phylum Chordata; class Actinopteri; order Cypriniformes; family Cyprinidae; genus Labeo; species Labeo rohita. The sequence continues at coordinate 28,662,446 of NC_066889.1, forward strand.
TTCTGCGGCGACGAAACAGTTTCTTCGTGTGTGCGATCTCAGCTTCGTTAGGCAGAGGAGGAAAAACCTGCAGACAGAGAAAAAAAAAAGACATGAGAAACACCAAAACAAAAATTATGCAATTTTAAAACTTTTTTTTTTTTTGATTGCGGTATTATTTTCATGATAATTGTGCACATTTCCCCAAAAACTCTCATTACTGTAATGTTTTGTTTTATTTATCATTATTTTCAATGATTTCAATAATTTAAAAAAATAATAATAATAATAATAATTAATTAAATTTTGAACATAACAAAATACAACCAGGATGTCACGTTTTTAAAATTTTTAGTAGAGAAAAAAAAAAAAGTATACACACGCATTAACATATGTGCGTGCATGATTTTAATATTAATTAATAATACATTTCATACATGTTTTGTCTATGTATTAATTATAATAATATTTCTAATATATATATAATATAATAATATATAATGCAATAATAGTTATAATAAATTATAATAAATTATTATGATTATACCAATTATAATCCCTTAAATTAAATTAATATAATTTGTATATATTAATAATATAAAATTATGAAAAATGTATAATTTAAATAAACATTCATAAAAATATTTTAAAATACTTGGCAAAATACTACACACACACTTTTCATAAATTATGCATGCATCTGTGTTTTTGTTTCTCCTGTGAATTTGCATCTTTGTCATTTTTTTTATATTTAAATGACAATGAATAATAAATACAATTACAAATATTATTAATATAATAATATTTTTATAATGAATTATTGTAATATTAATTATTATTTGTTTTATTTGTTATTTGTTATTTTAAATTTATAATTATTAAATAATAATATATTATTAAATATATAATAATATTATACTATTAATAGTATAATATTATTATATATTTAATAATATATTATTATTTAATAATGAATATTGAATATATTTATAATACAAAATCATAAAAATATGTATAATTTAAACACTTCATAAAAATATTTTAAAATACTTGGCAAAATACTACACACACATATTTCATAAATTACGCATGAATTTCTCTTTTATTTGTCATATTTTATTTTTAATTTTAATTAATAATAGATATAATTAAAAATATATGAATAATATAATTAGATTTTTATAATTATTATAATAATAATTATAATATGAATATAATTTGTATATATTAATAATATAAAATTATAAAAATAAGCATAATTTAAATAAATACTTCATTAAATTATTTTAAAATACTTGGCAAAATATTACACACACATATCAAATTAAGCATGCATCTTTGTTTTATTTGTTTTTTTAATTAAAATTAGTAATAAATATTAACAAATATTAATATTATAATATTAAAAATATTAATAATATAATTACATATTTATAATATCATTATATTTTATAATTAATTATTATAATATTAATATAATTTGAATATTAATATAAAATCATAAAAATATGTATAATTTAAATAAACATATAAACACATTTAAATAACAATATTTTAAAACACTTGGCAAAATACTACACACATTCACATATATATATATTTTTTTTAAATTATGCATGCATCTTTGTTTTATTTAAAAAAAACAAAAAAAAAAACAAAACAAAGAGCTTGGTATTTTGCATTACAGAAATTTTTGCCACAGTTTGACCTTTTTGCTAAAATTTTGCTAAAATATGACCCATTACTTAACAGTTTAGCAATGATTACATTACAATCAAACACAGATGGTTAAAATCAAATCCCACCCTTCGTTATTCATAATATTGTGTCACATGAAGGGACGTCATAAGGATCTGTGCATTTTTGTGCACGTGATTCAGAGCTCATCATCTACAGACACACCAAAAAACTAAACATAGAAGAAAAATAATGACCTCTCTTGGATATTACAGGAGGTTAAAATGCCAAAGTTTATCAACAGGATCTGGGAAACAAGTACTGGTGCATGATGGGTAATAAAACCCTAAACTCTGACAACCTTCCATTTCACTGCATAATGGAACATTCTTGAGCTCTGAGCTGCGGTGGCAGCATCTACACACACACACACACACACACACACAGGGTTTCTCTTTCTAACCCTTCAGAGTCTCTGAAGCCAAAACCACTGTATGCTGATTGGCTGTCTCTGATTGGACACAGATGTGGCGGGAGATTAGTGTAATTGGCTGCTTTTCCTCGTCGGCGCGGTAATAAGGGCTTCTAACGCTTAACCCCGCCTCCACACAGAAACCCTGCCAGAGCCGGACACAGAGAGTCGCCAGCCATCACATTTATTACAAGAAATGACAAAAACAACTGAAACTTAAGAGAACTACTCATGATGATAAAACACTACGTCAAACATCTGGCAGGAATACACACACCCTTGACTGGCTCAGACCGAAGTGAGAAATTGTCATCATTTTTGTTGTTCCAAAACTGCATGACTTACTTTCAACTGCAGAAACACAAGCAGTGAATTGTTGAAGAATAGCATGAGTGCTCTTTTACATATAATACATGACTATGACGAAAGAGACATTGTAACAGACAATGTGACATTTCTAAATTCCCATGTAATCGAACACATTACAAAAGCCAAAAATGATGCACATTTTGCCAGAAACAACTTCTACTGAAATGCATTTGGACATTTAACTTTTTAAAATATAAATATACATATGTATTTTTTAAATTGATAAATGTATACAAATACAACAATATATAAATGTTTTCATATTCATAACTGATGTATTTATATATTACACATTATATATTTTATTATATACACATATATAGTGAGAGTCCTTTTACCAGGATATTTACCAGAAATTGTAAATACACAACACAGTATTTCTGAAAATAAATAAACAAATAAATAATTTTTTTTTTAATTAATTAATTAGAGATGTTTTTGATTATAAACATTTAATGAAACTATTAAAATGGAATCTAGAAAATGAAATGGAAAAAAAAAAACTAAAACTGAATTTGAGAAAAAAAATAAAATGTATTTCATACAACCTGTAATTTTCGTTAAACATTTAATAAATTGCTGTACAAAAAAAATTAAAATGGAAAAAAATGAATTAATTTTTAAAAAAAATAAATTTAGGAAACTGAATTTTCTGCCAAAGAATAAAAGCAAAAGATATTTTTTTCTTTTTTCTCACAATTTTATAGTGATAAAATAGCAATTTGGACTTTCTTTTGCATAATTCTTCATTTACATTTCAATTTAACTTTTTTTTTTTTTTTGTAAAAACAGTAACTGCATTTTTTACATTTTATAACTTTTTTCCTTGCATTTGCAAGTTTATATAATTCAGATTTTTTTCTCAAAATTGTGAGATAAAAAAAAAAGTTTCCATTACTTTTTTATTATTTTATTTCGTTGCAGAAATAAGCTTTCATAATGTAGACTACATGTAAAAATTTGGAATTATCAAAAATATTATTTTAATATTATGTTATAATAAATTATAATATTAAAGTTGGAAACGACACAGTGGCATCACGGTTTGGTACATTTTTGATACAGCAAAAACAAAATAAATGCCAGAGAAATTTCCTTGATTTTTACTATTTTTTAATTTATTAAAACTAACATCATCAAATATGATCTTAAAAATATTTTTAATTTTGTTTTTCTTTTTAAATCTTGGAAGGCCTTTTAATTTTAATTTATCTAAGATGATTTTGGAAGTCTTTTTAACATTCGTTTCTTATTTATTTGGTTCCAATTTTCAGTGTTTTATATTTAAACTGTGTAAGTTATTTGTTATTTTATATTAGGCCTATAACATTTTGTATTTGTATGGTTAATAAATAAAACATTCTATGTTTAATATATTTAAACATTTAAATGTTTAATTGAGTTTGTCGTAATGTGTTAATTGACACTAAGTGAAAGTAAAATGCACACAGACATTTACAAGCTATTTAAAAGTGAATAAAAGCGATGTATAATATTTAAATCATTTCAGAATTTAAATTAATACATATTTGCAATAAAGTAATAAGATATAACTTAACAACTAAGCAGCGACTGTAATTTAATCAAATACAGACTGTTAAAATGAAGTCCTTACAGTATCCCTAACATTGTTTTGTACGCCAACAATCCTTAATTCAGAGGAGAATTAGATTTGATAAGTGTTTAGATATGGGTCAGATGTCCATATGTAAAAGTGGCTCATATAAGATAGCAAAAAGTCTCATCTAATAAGCTATTTACCGTTTACATGCAAAAAAACAGGATCTGATGTGTGCCAGATGTCTGTGGAAAACAAAACTCCATCCATCTGACAGTGTGAATGCAGCCATAAAGACAACGGAAAGACTTGTGAGGTTACGACTGCCATTTTGGGCTTCGTCCCATCAGAATCCATCAAGTTTGCGAGCTTCTAAGCTCCTTCATGAGAGAGGCGGGTCCTCAAGCGTCCATTCATCTTTAGCATGTGTGTGTGTGTGTGGGAGCTACTGTTGCAGTCCTGCAGGATGTCACAAGTTGGACGTCTCGGCTCTAATGTTCTCCAGATGATAATCGCAACCACACGAAACGCATTCAGACTTCAAAGCGCCTAAATATGTCAATATTTGCACAAGCGTGAAACGAAGGAAAGCGAGGCACGAGTTTTCGTTTGTCATGATTAAAGTCCTCAATTATAATTCTTGCTTAAAAAAAGTAAACTATTAGCACAAAGAAATCAGATCTTCTTTGAGACATATTTGAAAAAACGTGAGGAATGTGATGAATAATCTGCAGGGAGGAGGCCTTCGGTTTATTTTAAATAAGGGCTGATTGTTTTTATTACATGTGAAACAATGCGAGTGAGCGTGTATGTCCTGTGCGCGACGGCAGACGGATCAAAGCCGGTGACACGCAGATACGCACACCGTTCGGCACGTCCCCGCTGAGCTTGACCTTTGACCCCGTGCTGTAGGACTGCTGGTCGGCGTGCAGACGTGACCGCGGAGGGCGGGAAGGCGGGAAGGCGGGGGACTCGCCCGCGGAAGGAAACTTATGCGTACCGCCACATTCCAGAGGTCAAAGGTCACAGCAGAGTCCACGTTCACAGAGTGGGGAATGGTGACTCCTCCCACTCTCACCTGATTGGTCAGTACATAGATACAGTGATGAAGTATATATGTTGATGATGTAATAGTGAGAAGTTGAGGAGTAGGTTACGGGGTCAAGAAAACGTCTGTCTCTTCCCAAATCATGTAAAAACCCATGTACAGGATGTTACTACAACAATAAGCCCCAAGTTATAAATTCACTGTAAACCACGGCTTCACAGGGCTTATTGCTTTTATAAAATGGTTATTCCATAAACGTAGAAGGGTTTCACAAAATAAAACAGGGCAAATAAAAAGTATGAATATAAATAAAAATAGTATTCTTCCACCAAGCAATGTAGTTCCTCAGAAACAGTTGTGGTTGCAACAAAGTGGTTGCCAAGCAACACACAAAAGCAAACAAAGGTGTATGTTGGTAGAATAATTTACAATTGCTTCAAATGTGGCTCAACCAATCAGAATCAAGGACGGGAACTATCCATTTTATGAACTGACTGTAGAATAGCATTTTTCATAAAATAAAATAAAATAACATTCTCAGAAATTCTACAAAGATTTAGTATGACTACATACTACATATAGCAAATATGATACAAACAGGCTGTAATGATGTAGTACCTCATAACACAGTTTAATTTGACCCTTTGCAACTATAGTTATATAATGTATATTATGCATAATATAAAGATATAATATAAAGTATAATGTAATTATAAGTACAGTATAATAAATGTATACTTTAGCATAAAGTATAAGTATAATACAGTATAATATTTAAAAATATGACAAATATTTAATAAACTTTTATTGAAGAATTTAACTAAAAAATATTTAATTAAGAAATAACATTAATAGCAACATTAACATTGTATATAAACAATGAATTTAAAAACTATTTTTATTAATAATATAATAATATATAGACAACATATTAATAATTAACATTTAAATATTTAAATCATTTCATAATTAGATATATATATATATATATATATATATATATATATATATATATATATATATGAAAGAAATTAATACTTGTATTCACCAAGGACATGTTAAATTAATAAACAGTGATATTTTGATATGATAATAAACGTTATATTTTGAATAAATGCTGTTCTTTTTACCTTGTTATTCAAAGAATCCTGAAAAAAAGAATCACAGGTTCCAAAAAAATATTTGGCAGCACAACTGTTTCCAGCATTGATAATTCTAATAATAAAGCAGCATATTACAATGATTTCTGAAAGATCATGTGACACTTAAGACTGGATTTGAAAAAGCTGATGAAAATATAGCTTTGCATCACAGGAATAAATTACATTTTAAAGTATATCAAAATAAAAAACATTATTTTATATTGTAATAAAATTTGCAATATTACAGTTTTTTCTGTATTCTTGATCAAATAAATGCAGACTTGATGAGCATAAGAGACTTCTTTAAAAAACATTACAATGATCCCAAACTTTTGAGCGGCAGTGTATATGCACACACACAAAATTATATAAGGTTCAAAATTATATCAGGTTAGTTAACTACATTAGTCAACATTTTTCACTGTTTGTTCATGTTAGTTAATACATTAACTAATGTTAACAAATGACACCTTATTGTAAAGTGTACCATTATTTCTAATTGGCAACCAAATATGATAAACAGAAAGAAGACTTTCTCTTCTAGCCAGTGGATTTGTTTAAGAGTCCAAGAGAGTTTGGATTTGACAAGGTGGGTCTGATTACGCCTGACATCGTCCCTAAAATCATCACGACCATCACTGCTAATGAGATCTACCCGCAGAACCTGAGCTCAACATTCACTCGTGCCAACGAAACGACACAAAACCTTCCCTCACTTAAACAACATAAACTTTCCCTGCACAAGATGATATTAGAGGGTTATGGGATTTCAAACGGCATAGATTATGAAAGCGGGCATTAACCTGAAGTGAGCGAGGACGTTTCCCATCACAGGACACTGACGAACCGTGACAGAGAGAATATTACATCCTCTGATTTAAACAGTCAGAGCGGAACTAATTTCAAAAAGATTAGCCAGAGAGACTCTACAGCCCTTCACTATTACATTCAATCAGCTGAGTAAAGTAAAAACCCTTGAAATTTATTTTTGCATTATTGTATTAAATTAAAATTAAATATATAATTTGAATTTCAATAACTGCATCTAGAATTAGCAATGATATTTAACATAATTTAATATATACATACATATATATATATATATATATATATATATATATATATATATATATATATATACACTACTGTTCAAAAGTTTGGGGTCAGTACATTTTTATTGTTTCTTTTTTTTTCTTTTTTTTTTTTAAGAAATTAATACTTTTATTCACCAAGGATGTATTAAGTTAATAATTAAAAGTTTACATTGTTATAAAATATTTATATTTTGAATAAACACTGTACTTTTTAAACTTGTTATTCATGAATCCTGAATCCTGAAAAAAAAAAAAAAAAAAAAAAAAAAAAAAAAAAAAAAATCACAGGTTCCAAAAAATATTTGGCAGCACAACTGTTGATATTATCCAACATTGATCATTCTAATAATAAATCTGCATATTAGAATGATTTCTGAAGGATCATGTGACACTTAAGACGGAAGTAACAGCTGATAAAAATTCAGCTTTTCATCACAGGAATAAATTCTATTTTAAAGTATGTTAAAATAAAAAACATTATTTTATATTGTAAAAACATTTTGCAATATTACTGTTTTTTTTTTCTATATTTTTAATAAAATAAATGCAGCCTTGATGAGCATAAGAGACTTCTTTAAAGACTATTACAAGTCTTACTGACCCCAAACTTTTGAACGGTAGTGTATATATATATATATAAATAAATTATTTATTAAATAAAAATATCAATTAAATAATTAAAGTAAAAACAAAATGTGGGAAACATCTGTAAATAATTTTAAATAATTAAAACTGCTGATTTCAAATAATTATAATAGTCCACAAATTGTCTAGACACCCAGCAAGAAGCATGTTTAGCTGATTTCTCGCGCTGTGATTGGCTGGACGTTTGATCCAATCTCTGCAGACGTTAATAATGGTTTGTTCACACTGCACGCAAATCCAATTCTGGTAAAACAGAATCTTAAAATGTCATGTTTTTATCCTCCCGTTCAGACAACAAACAAGTGAACGGATACACCAAAAAAAAAAAATCATATTTGCAGGCTGTCCGAACAAAGCCAGAGCGTCCCGTGTGAGATCTGCGATTCTAAACTTAGTGTCCACCGGACAGAGAAAGCTCTTTGTTAGCATGACTATTGCAGGATGACTGAAGCCGTCACCTCTGGTATTAACGTGACCCTTTTCCTGTTCATGGCTCTGTGTCACGACATTCCGGATGATGAGGCGGAATTCCAAGAGGGAAAGTGACACAGGAATTCCTGCGCCGCTAGCGGGTGGAATGAGGAAGACAATGAACCATCAGTCAAAGAGCCGAACACTTGGCATGCGACCGTGAGCGAGGAGAGAGAGAGACTGGACGACTTCCAGTCGAAGCATATTAACTGTACGCACACACACACAATGAAAAGTTTTTCAGAGAAAATAGGGGATGAGAATCAGGGTTCCCACACCTTTTCACCAACAAATTCCCATGACTTTTTCCAGCCGTTATCTAAAACTGCATGAAAAATTATTTTCGTTAAATGTAGCTGAAGTAATGGATTAAAAAAAAACCTTAAACTTAATAAATTTCAGTTAGTTGCCAAAGCAATATTTCTCAAATTGTTTTTGTTAAAATGAAATATAAATAATATCAAATAAAATACAAACTTAAAATGTAAATAAAATATAAACTATATATAAACTAAAAATAAATAAAGTACACTACCAGTCAGATTTTTTATGTTTTTAAACAAGGCTGCATTTATTTGATCCCAAGTATAGCAAAAACTTTGAAAAAAAAAAAAAAAAAAGAAAAATATTTACAATTTAAAATAACTGCTTTTTATTTGAATATATTTTAAAATGTAATTTAATTCTGTGATCAAAGCTGATTTTTTTTGGCATCATTACTCCCATCTTCAGTGTCACATGATCCTTCAGAAATCATTCTAATATGCTGATTTGCTGTTCAAGAAACATTTATTATTATTATCAATATTTAAAACAGAAAGATCCAAAGATCCATTGATCTGAAATAAAAAGCTTTCGTAAGATTATACACTATACCATTCAAAATCTTGGAGTATTATTTTTACAATACTTTTATTTAGCAAGGATGCTTTAAATTGATGATAAAGACATTTATAATGTTACAAAAGATTTCTATTTCAGATAAATGCAGTTCGTCTGAGCTTTCTATTCAAAGAAACCTGAAAAAAATTCTTCTTAGCTGCTTTTACAACATAATAATAATAATAATAAATGTTTTCTTGGCAGCAAATCAGAATATTAGAATGATTTCTGAAGGATCGTGTGACTGGAGTAATGATGCTAAAAATTCAGCTTTGATATCACAGGAACAAATTAGATTTTAAAATATATTCTGATAGAAAGAAGTTATTTTAAACAGTAAAAATATTTCACAATTTTACTGTTTTTCCTGTACTTTGAATCAAATAAATGCAGGCTTGGTGAGAAGAGACTTCTTTAAAAACATTAAAAATTAAGATTTTTATCTTTAAGTACTAAAATTACTAAAACTAAACAGTAGGATAGACAAACAGAAAAACAGAATAATATAATAAATAGAAGACATTATGAAAACAAAATAAATAATACTAAAATTACACTGTCACTGGATAAGCATTAGTAAAAATCATTTTAGAGTTAGTACACAGACAAATTGCAATTTCTAGTCAATGAAATAGTTTATTTTTTCTTTTATTTACTATTGACATGTTTTAATTTCCATTTTAAAATTTTTAAATTCCCTGATATTTTAAGAATTTGGATACTTGGTGAAAAATCAAACAGCCAAGGTTATTTTTGACACTAAAGAAAAAACACAAAATACTCATTTAAAAAATAATTAATGAATTAATTAAAAATAAATAAATAAATTCAAAATTTTGAACTTAATTCCTGGCTGTTGCAGAATTCTTGTTTAATTTCAGTGTGGAACAACTCCTCAAATGAGTCCTTAAACCACCTAAAGAAAATTGTCGAACACAATCTCGTCAAACTGCGGTCAGACAGTGAGCCGCGTGTTGTGTTTACAGCAGCGTGAGCTTTACGTCCTTCTGGAACTGTCTGCAGTGTGCGTGCATGTGTGCATGTGCGTGTGCGTGTGTTGGTCTGGTTGCCGGGTGACGCGGGTTCGAGTCTCTGAGCGTTTACGATGGGACAGACATCATGGCTCTCTCAGGCCCAATTAGGTAAAGAGTCGCCCATGATCTCACACACACAACCACAGCACTCAAACACTCGGACGCACGCTCCACAACCGAGAAACAAAAACTACATTTTTGATTTACAATCATCATAATTCTACACAGATTACTAACACATTGCTATGGTGTTGCTACCGTGCCATGAGTGGCTGCTAAGGCTTTGCCAAAGCTACTTGAACCCTGCAACCTTCAGCTAAAAAAGCGTAACGACTAATGCTAACATAAAGTAGACCAGAGGACCTTTTTTGAATGGATGTTAATGGAGGAGACGCTTCACCCAGGGAGTCGCCGTGTGGTTACTAGGCTGTAAACAAGGGTGTTTCTTAGTAAACAAACAACAAAACACACAAGTGAAGAACAAACTGAACTCTAACACTCTCGCTATGAGTAACAGTACTAGCGCTGCACTAATAAGACACTATAAATCTCTCTCACACACACACTTTAAAATAGTTGTATTTTATCTCTAAAGCAGTGGGTTTTGTAACACGACACGTCATACAGTCGCTCGAATCGGCCAACAAGCATCCACCCACAAATTCCACAACTCCCAAAAGATGAATCCGCATCCAAGATTCCCTCACTGACCTCCTCATTCCAGCGTTACGACAGAGAGCGAGCGAGGGAGCAGGTAAGCGCTCTGTGTGTGTGTGTGTGGCTGACAATCACAGGAAAGGGAGGGGTGTCTGACCTCCTCATTGTTCTGTGTCAGATCTGCCGGGGTCTCTCTCGCTCTCTTTCTGCTCCTGTCGGGCCGCACGTAGCTCAGGGGAGCGAGCGCTCAGTGTCTGGCCCGCTGGAGGCCTTTTGTTCTGCAGGAACTAGACACGTCTACAGCATCTGACCCATCACTGGCAGACCACTGATCTCTCTCAAACACACACACAGTATGTAGACGCATATGAGTCAAAACATATGACGCAAAAAACATGAAATCAGTGTTTTCACCCGAAATACAGACAGATAACACACACACACACACACACACACACACGTTCGATCAAAAGTCTACACTACCAGTCAAAGGTGTTTGAACAGTAAGACTTTCAATGCTTTTTAAAGAAGTTTCCTCTGTTCACCAAGCTTTCATTTATTTGATTCAAAGTACAGCAAAAACTGTAAAATTTTGAAATATTTTTACTATTTAAAAAAGTGTTTTCTATTTAAATATATTTTAAAATGTAATTTATTCCTGTGATTTCAAAGCTGATTTTTTATCATCATTACTCCAGTTAAATGATCCTTCAGAAATCATTCTAATATTCTGATTTTCTGATCAAAAAACATTTATTATTATTATTATTATTATGCTGAAAATAGCTGGGTAGATTTTTTCAGGTTTCTTTGATGAATAGAAAGTTCAGAAGAACAGCATTTATCTGAAATAGAAATCCTTTGTAACATTATAAATGTCTTTATCATCAGATTTGATCAAATTAAAGCATCCTTGCTAAATAAAAGTATTTCTATAATTTCATAATTTCATTTCCAAACAAAATTTTTTGAATGGTATAGTGTATAATGTTACAAAAGCTTTATCTGTTAGAAAAATACTGATCTTTGGACCTTTCTATTCACCAAAGAATCCTGAAATAAATGTACTCAACTGTTTTAAATAATAATAAATAATAATAATAATAATAATGTTTCTTGAGCAGCAAAACCAGCATATTAAAATGATTTCTGAAGAATCATGTGACACTGAAGACTGGAGTAATGATGATGAAAATTTAGTTTTGATCACAAGAATAAATTACATTTTAAAATATATTAAAATAGAAAACAGTTATTTTAAATAGTAAAAATATTTCTAAATTTTACTGTTTTGTTGTACTTTGGATTCTGTCAATGCAGGCTTGGTGAGCAGACTTTAAAAAAAAAACAAAAAAAACATTAAAAATCTTTTGCCTGGTAGCATAAAAATGAGGTCATGCTATTGATTTTTGTCATTTTCATATGAATTATAATGACTGTATGAAACAAAATCTTAAAGGTGGATATTATTTACTGTTTTAACGAATCATTTTAGCCTTAGTTTTTGAAAGTGAAGTTGGTAACACTTTACTGAAAGCCTTTATGTATAATGCATTATAAAGTTAGTCATAATGAACATGATGCATAATATATTTTCATATATAATTGGTCATTAAAATGCAAAGTTGAAATGCATTACAGCATTAATAATACACAGGTTTGTTTGTCATGTGTTTTAATGCATTATACTTTCTAAAAGTGTAACAATGAATAGATAAGCATTATAAACCATTACCACTGTGATGTCATGAGACCATAAAATGCATTATAATGTGCATTGCACACAGCAATTAATGCATAAAATTATATATAAATGCTTCAGGTAAAGCGTTACCTAAATATTACATATTGGTAATCAAAAATTATGTTCTGACTTATTTATGGTAGGAAATTTACAAAATATCTTCATGAAACATGATCTTTACTTAATATCTTAATGATTTTTGGCATACATTTTTTTATTTTGATCATTTTGACCAATTTAGTGTATTTTTGGCTTGTACAGCATTACATAATCAGTGTTATTTATTGTGTTAAAGATTTTCTAATGACTTTTTAAAATCAGAAAGTGCATAAACATCTGTTCATGTGTTGACAAAGATTACAAAGATAGCATTAACAAAAATTAATAAATGCTAAAAAGTATATATTGCTCATTGTTAGTTTATGAGAAGTGTTACCGATTTAACTTCAGGGTCAAAGTACAGTTAATTAAACACATACACTCACACACCTCCATCAGGACGGAAACAGACAGGCTGACTCTGGCCTTATTGGAAACGAAACCTATTTTGTGGGAATAATGGGAAGAGTGAACGTGATAAAACACACACACACGCACCGTGTATCACTTCCTTCTGCTCTGTATTACAGACAATAAAAGTTTACAGTGTGAAGAAACATCCGCTCACAATGACACACACAAAACAAACAAACAGAACAACAGCGCACGATATAAACTCACCAGCCAAACACTCACATAAAGAGTGTGTGTGTCTGTGCCACAGGGCACGTGAATCTGGCAGGATATTGTGGATCAGATGACAAACAATAGAGCTACAAAAATCACTCACCTGACACACACACACACACACACACACACACACAGGTCAGTGAGGTCTTGGATTAGAGATGGGGACTGGTTGTGTGTGTGTGTGTGTGTGTGTGTGTGTGTGTGTGTGTGCATGTGTGTAAAATAAATTATTCATGCCAACAATTATTTCACACGACTCTGACGGGAGAAGATTCTTCAACTCAAACTCATTATAAACACCTGTCAGTCTAGTATGCAAATGAGCTGTGTTGTGATTGGCTGACCTTACGCTGTTGTCTGGAGCCTTTTTACAGTCTGTGATAATGATACGCCATCACAAATATTTTAAACATATAATGCCCATATAAGAGCAAAACTGGCAACACTTTATGTATAATGCATTATAAAGTTGAAAAGTTTGGGATCAGTAAGATTTTTAATGTTTTTAAATAAACCTCTTCTGCTCATCAAGGCCGCATTTACTTGTTTAAAAATACAGAAAAAAACAGTAATATTGTGAAATATTATTACAGTTTAAAATAATGGCTTTCTGTTTTAATATACTTTAAAATATAATTTATTCCTGTGATCAAAGCTGAATTTTCAGCATCATTACTCCAGTCTTCAGTGTCACATGATCCTTCAGAAATCATTCTAATATTTATTATTTATTATCAGTGTTGGAAACAGTTGTGCTGCTTAATATTTTTCTGAAACGTGATTATTTTCTTTTTTTTAAATTCATGAAATAAAAAGTTAAAAACAGTATTTATTCAAAATAGAAATATTTTCTAACAAAGTCTTTGCCAGCACTTTTACCTTACGCTGTTGTCTGGAGCCTTTTTACAGTCTGTGATGATTTGCCATAATAAATAACATCACTAATATTTTTTAAACATATAATGTACATGTAAGAGCAAAGTTGGCAACACTTTACTGAAAGCCTTTATGTATAATGCATTATAAAGTTCAAAAGTTTGGGATCAGTAAGATTTTTAATGTTTTTTAAATTTTCCTCATATGCTCATCAAGGTCGCATTTACTTGTTTAAAAATACAGAAAAAACAGTAATATTGTGAAATATTATTACAGTTTAAAATAATGTTTTTCTGTTTTAATATATTTTAAAATATAATTTATTCCTGTGATGCAAAGATGAATTTTTAGCATCATTATTCCAGTCTTCAGTGTCACATGATCCTTCAGAAATCATTCTAATATGCTGATTTATTATCAGTGTTGGTATATTATATATATATATATATATATATATATATATATATATTATATATATTTATATATATTATTTTATATGTTACTTTTTTAATTAAAATAGAAATATTTTCTAACAATGTAAGTCTTTGCTATAACTTTTACCTTACGCTTTTGTCTAGAGCCTTTTCACAGCCTTTTGATTTTCCATAATAAATTACATCACAAATTGTTTTTTTAAACATACAATGCACATATAAGACTTTTTCAACAGAAATCAATATTTTTATTTGGCAAGGATGCACTACATTGTTCAAAAGTGACGTTAAAAGACATTTACGTTGCAAAAAAGTTCTATTTGGAATAACTGTTCTTTTGAACTTTTGATTAATTAAAGAATCCTGAAAAAAAATGTAAATAAAATTGTATCAGTTTCCACTAAAAAAAAATTAAGCAGCACAACTGTTTTTAACATTGATAATTAGTAATGTTTCTTAAGCAGTAAATCAACATATTATACACTTTTAGGTGGGAGAGAAAAAGATGTTAAAAATACAGTAAAAACTGTAAAATTGTGAATTATTTTTACAGCTTAAAAAAAAGCACGTAATTTACTCCTGTGATCAAAACTGAATTTTCAGCATCATTACTGCAGGATCATGTGACACTGAAGACTGCAGTAATGATGCTAAAAATACAGGTTTGATCACAGATATAAATTACAGTTGTTATTACCAGTGATTTTGAACTATAAAAATATTTCACAATTTTGCAGCTTTTACTGTATTTTTAATCAAATAAATACAGCCTTGGTGAGCAGATGAGATTTTCCCCTCACACTATAATTTAACATCTTTCTCTTTCCCACCTCTTTTCTAAAAGTCACGGAAATGCAATAGTCTTTTGTCTTTAATCTTTTGCTTTTGTAGAAAACAGAAACACCAAAATAATATTTGCTATGGTTTCTCATGTACCTCTATAGAAGTTTACACAACTATAATTTTCTTTCATGTTCTAAACCCAAAAACTGCAAAAAAAGTGTTAATTTTAACATCCAACAGTCTGCACGTTTGCCTTTAACGTGTTTAAATAAATAGACGTACGCAAAATCACAGAGAACAACGGGAAAGACAACAGATCACTTGAGTAAGAACAATGGCTGGCATCACACACACTCCACCCTGTCTGCCAGCACCGCGTCCAGACGCTGCCGCAGATAGAACCTTCTGACCCGCCACTGCCACGCTAACAACATCCTGCTGGGTGGATCGAAAAACTCACCGGCACCCAGACATACCAGAAGGAAAGAAAAAAAAAGATAGATAGAAAGAAAGAAAAAGAAATCTATGCTACATGACAGTTCATTGGTAATGACATTATAAAACCACTAGATGGCGCCACTAGCTGAAAAGCAAGAGATGAGAAAGTATGGAGCACTAATACTTGTGTAACACTGTTGACAGTCAGTGAATCCACCCGACACAGGTTTGCTAGTTTAACCAATATTAGAGGAAAGAGAGAGAACATAACTTCTAGTGTTTCATCCATGTGCTTCTAGAGGAAAATCATCATACTGTGCAAATTATGTGAGAATGGGACAAACCATTTCTTTTTAAGGGGGGTGTTTTCTAGTGGGTAGTTGACAATGGTTTTTCGACACAAACAAAACAAGTTATATCACAGTAAACGCTTATTATTTTTGAAGCGCACACCCAAATGTCTTGATAACCTGAAGGCAAAACTATGAAATTTATATATGAGGTAATTTTCATGCTTAAATGCAGAGTAGAATGAGCAACTTTAAAATCAGACAGATGAATACCAGGGTTGCATGTGATATGACCATAATTTTTGAACAAAAGATAAGTTTTTTTTCACCATATATACTAGTGTGATTGGGAAAAATATAATTGTGCACTAGAAAATTAAGCATCGGGGCTTTATATTGATGAAAATATATTAAAAATATACTTCAAGGACATGAGATGTACCCACAATTATAGAATGACTCACATACATAGATATACTACCGCATCAACAGCTTTGATATTTTAGTATTATTGTAGTTTTTATTAATATTTAGTAGTTTTCTACATTTTCTGTTTTCAGTTTAATTTTATTTAAAGTTTTTGTATTTTTTTTTTTTTTTTATATATTCACTTACTTTTTATTAATTTTATTTCAGTACATCACATTAAATTATATGAAAATAAGAAATGTGACCATGGACCACAAAACCAGTCAAAAGGGTCAATTTTTCAAAATATGATATGAAATTAATCTGAAAGCTGAATAAATAAGCTTTCTATTGGTGCATGGTTTGTTATGATAGGACAATATTTGGCAGAGATACGACTATTTGAACATATGGAATCTGAGGGTGCAAAAAAAAATCTAAATATTGAGAAAATCACCTTTAAATTTGTTAAATGAAGCTCTTACTAATGCATATTACTTATCAAAAATTAAGTTTTGATATATGTACAATAGGAATTTTACAAAATATCTTCATGGAACATGATCTTTACTTAATATCCAGGTGAATATCCTTAATGATTTTTGGCATAAAAGAAAAATCGATCATTTTGACCCATACAATGTATTTTTGGCTATTGCTACAAATATACCCCAGCGAATTAAGACTGGTTTTGTAGTCCAGGGTCACAAATATTTTGGCAACTAGTAAAAATAATATTGTATACATTTTATTTATAATTTATTATTTATTATATAACATTTATTTATTTTTGAAATATCTATTTATCATCATTCTCTTTTGACTCCTGTAGTTAAATGGTGATAAACGTGAAGCTGAAGTTGCTACAGCAGTTCACAAAATTTGTGAACACAATTCAGACTAATATAATGACTAAATTGCATGTTAGTATCTAGCTAAACTCATTACTTCAATTCACCTTAAAATTAATAATCAATGCACATTTATAAACAGCTGTAGGAACTTCATTATCTCAAATGCTGATTGGGAAGAATTGTATTAAAACACTTAAAATTCAGATTGATACATCACCTGAAAGCTGAATAAATAAGCTTTCCACTGAAGCAAAAAAATCTAAATATTGAGAAAAATCGCTTTTAAAGTTGTCCAAATGAAGTTCTTAGCAATGCATATTACTAAACAAAGGTTTTGATATATTTATGGTAGGAAATTTACAAAATATCTTCATGGAACATGAACTTTACTTAATATCCTAATGACAAACAAAAAAAATATTTTTGGCATAAAAGAAAAATAAATCAATAATTTTGCCCCATACGATGTATTGTTGGCTATTGTTGGCTACAAATATACCATGTTACTTATGACTGGTAAGTAACCATCATCCAACAGGAGTCATATCCAATATCACTCACACTGTCATATCATCACTTCACCACTAGATGTCAGTGTTGGATCAGTTAAAATAAAAGATGTCATGGCATCTCTCCACCAGATGGCGCTCTTCTATACACACCAATGGAGCATAGCAAAACACATCTTTTCTTCAAATCTTTTTTCCAGACAGACAGACAGACAGACTCCAGAAGAATTAAAGAGTCAAAGCTCATACTAGTTTCTTACCGGCAGGCTAGGCAGGAATTTCTCCATGTTGTCCAGGTCAATACCATCATCATCGTCAAATTTGCCCTTTATCATCCTGTGAACAGACAAATGGGACATGACAAGGTTCAGCATTTTTTTTTTTGATTCATCAGGTTTTTATGGCTCATATAGTATGATACAGTGAGAATACGGAGGTAAAAACAGCTTAATATTATTCATAGACCAGCACGGGTATATTTGTAGCAATAGCCAAAAATACATTGTATGAGTCAAAACAATTGATTTTTCTTTTATGCCAAAAATCATTATAATATTAAAGATAATGTTCCGTAAAGATATTTTGCAAATTTCCTACCGTAAATATATACAAACTTGATTTCTGATTAGTAATATGCATTGCTAAGAACTTCATTTGGACAACTTTAAAGGTGATTTTTTCAATATTTTGATTTTTTTTTGCACCCTTAGATTTTAGATATTTAAATAGTTGTATCTTGGCCAAATATTGTCCTATCATAACAAACCATACATCAGTGGAAAGCTTATTTATTTAAAAAAATTTACCTTTATGACTGGTTTTGTGGTCCAGGGTCACAAATTAATATACAGAATATAAAATATAAATATCAAATATGTGACCCTGGACCACAAAACCAGTCTTAAGTAGCACGGGTACATTTGTAGCCACAGCCAAAAGTACACTGTATGAGTCAAAATAATAATTTTTCTGTTATGCCAAAAATCATTAGGATATTAATTAAAGATCATGTTCCATAAAGATATTTTGTACCTTTTCTACCGTAAATATATTAAAGCTTAATATGCATTGCAAAGAACTTCATTTGGACAACTCTAAAGGCGATTTTCTCAATGTTTTGATTTTTTTGCACCCTCAGATTCCAAATTTTCAAATAGTTTTCAGCCAAATATTGTTCTATCCTAACAAACCATACGTCAACGGAAATTTTTAAAAAATTAATAAAAAACAAAAATTGACCCTTATGACTAGTTTTGTGGTCCAGGGTCAAATATAACATTAGGATTTATAGGGTTAAATTCTCTCAATGCATCCACGTCATTTGTCATTGACCCAATAGAGGGCAGTAGGGAGCCGAGCGCCACATAAACACAGCCACACCCCATGACAGCTCACAACAATACTGAACACTGAAAACTCCCTGACTTGCAGATTTACCTTAAATTAAAGCATGAGTAGAAATACACTTGTATGAATGCATACAGTGCATTACTGTGAAGCAATTCAGACTGACCTCAGATCTGTCTGATCTGAGGTCAGTGTTATTGAAGATATAATCTGTCTCACCCTTCTCTGTCGATGTGCGGGAGGTGTTTTGGTGTCCCTCTGTACGGCCTTCTGTGAAACTGTGAGAAATCCAGTTTCTCCGGTTGCATGTCCCATGTAGCACCTCTGTGAACACAAATCTTGACATTAATACGCAACAGCAATCCTTAACTACTGTAGAGTTGCACTTAAAGACCTAAAGTCACTTTTTACCCCCAAAATAAAGAAACTGAAGATTTTTTTTACGCATCATGACAAGCTCATTCAAAGCCTCCATTTCTCCCTGTTCCTGGACTGTTAAACTCCGCTAATCTGCTGAAACTCTACACACATTGATATGCTTAAGTCTCGCTGGAGACGCTAATTAGCTCAGGCACTTTCTCTTTTTCTTCCTAAAATCCGCTGAATAAATCAAGACAAACTCAGAGCTTGTTTTGAAAGGCGATACGGAGCTCAGAACAGATTATAGTGGCGTAACTCTGAATTAAAGCGTTTGCAACCTGCAAAATAAACTGAAAAGTCCCAAAAAAAAAAAACCTAAAACACAGCTTATGAAAGCTATAATGTATAAAAGTTTGTGGGCAGTAGGATTTTATTTTTAGAACTTACATTTTCTACAATTTACATTTTTATTTTTTAGAAATCAATGGTTTTATTCATCAAAGATGCATTAAATTGTTCAAAAGTTAAAGCAAAGACACTTATAATGTTGCAAAACATTTCTATTTCAAATAAATGCTGTTCTTTTGAACTTTCTATATTTATCAAGGAATCCTGAAAAATCAAATGCATCACTGTTTCAACAAAAATATTTGGCAGCACAACTGTTTTCAACATTGCTAATATGAAATCAGCATATTAGAAAGATTTCTAAAGGATCATGCGTCACTGAAGACTGGAGTAATGATGCTGAAAATTCAGGTTTGATTACTTCAATAAATTCCTTTTTAACAGATATTCACATAGAAAACAGCTATTTTGAATTGCAAAAATATTTTTACATTTTACAGTTATTTTTGATCAAGTATATGCATCCTTAGTAAGCAGAAGAGACTTCTTCCAAAAACTAAATCTGAAATTTAAACTGTATCTCATGGTCAGTTTTGACTTGATGTTTACACACAGGTCAAATCTAATATAAGAACAACTAGCCTCTAGTGTGTGTGTGAGAAAGAGAGAGGCCTGAAGGTGACGGCCTCATTAATTAAATTTAGCCTGTGACGAGGTTTAATTTAGACTGTGAGTCAGCAGCACAGAAAGCACAAGCAGAAAAACCAGAGCAGATGAAAATATTCACTGACCCCTGAAAATATGAATACATATCTACAGTTAATTCACTAAACAAAGAAGTAAATGAACTGTGTTTATCACAACAAGTTTTATTTCGATTAATTGTGCAGTCCTGCTATTGTATGTCATTATTTACATGGCATGTGTGTGAATCTCACCCATGACAGTCCAGGTTTGCAGCCCAAATGTCCGTCCCCAGAACGTCGAAAGAACAATCTCTGTTTCCATTCTAAAACACACACGTCAAGAAAGTTTAAAAACGTTGAAAAATGTTTCTGCTGACATTAATGTATATACATATAATCTCACCTTTGCTGGGGCTCTGAACTGGTTGTTTCGTCCTCTGCTGCCTGATCTAGAACCAGAACCGGGTCGAGAACCTGAACTGGGTCTAGAACCGGTGCTGCCGTTACTGCTGTGCTCCCATTCATCCTGAAAGAGACAAGAAGTTTCATTCAGATTCATCTGACACTGGACGTTAACATGGATGCATTTACTAAATCATGCAACATCTACAGGATGTGTTTAAGAAGTAAAAAACAAAATGGTGTTAAAGGGAAAACAAAGATATTTGTTCTCGTTTAACTCATTTAAAAAAAAAAAAAAAAAAAAAGACTATAGGTGTTTTATGACTTAATTACTTACATTCACAAGGACTTCTCTGATCTGAGACTTTTTAGGGCCTTAAATTGTGGAAGCACAAATTAACACTTTTTAAGACTTTACAACCTGCACAAACCCTGCATGACTCCAAAATAAATGTAATAATACAAAAATAAGCACAATT
This sequence comes from Labeo rohita, assembly GCF_022985175.1. NCBI lineage: Eukaryota > Metazoa > Chordata > Actinopteri > Cypriniformes > Cyprinidae > Labeo > Labeo rohita. The sequence goes on from NC_066889.1 coordinate 28,684,161, forward strand.
TTTTTTTAATTTTTTTTTTTCGAAATGTTAAAAATAAAAATTTTAAATGAAATTGAATCTAGAAAACACTACAAAAATATCCAGTAAAAACAAAACAAATAGAAACTACACTGAAAAGGACATACTAACAATGTAGACCAAAAAAAAAATTAAACAAAAAACCCCCAAGAAATTGCAAAAATATGGTGTCAAGGCTGAAGATCAAATGTACCACATACACACACAAATTCTGACAGATCTAAGCAAAATGTACTGAAAGAAAAACATATTCAACATGCATGTTGAGTATGTCAAATGAGATTTCAGTTGTTCACCAGACGCTACTGAGCATGTGCAGCAGCAAAGCACGTGACATCAGCATAGTGAATGTTCACACACACGTTCACAGTGACCTCATCGCATCATGTGATCTCAGACCACAATACTATCACTGTGTCATTCACAATGCTCTCTCACACACTGGGACACAACACATACTCGCAACATACATGCAGCACACAGCGCATCTATCCTTCTCACGTGTGGCCTCTTTAATATTTAATAAACACACAAATTAAGCATATGGCTGACAGCTTTAGTCTGCTCCAGTGTCATTAATGAGGGAACATTTAGAACACAGTGATGCATCAGTCTAGATACTGCATACGAGATACAAACTGCGAGAAGTTATTAATTTTTGCGTATTTTTTTTTATGTGAACCTGGATCCAGCACTAGTTTGAAGTTTTGTTTTCTGTGTCCATCCATTAATATACTTGTCTGTAAAGTTTTCTCACGACAAACACATCTGTTTCTGAACACCTAGATTCATTTACGAACACTAACGATGTCTTTGCCCTGGAGGCGACTGCAACAGATGCTTTCGCAGCTTCATCAGTTATAATAAGACAAATGACTTTTAATGAGCCGCTTGTGTCTGGTGGGGACAGGGTGTTACAGAGGAGTTACGGATCAGACGCACATTCACACACACACGCAAAACTCACTGGTTTGGATGAGCCCCTTCCCCGTGAGGACGACCAGCTCCCGTCAATCTTATCACTGCAGTCTTCTGTCCACTGACACACAGAGAGAGAGAAAGACAGCTTTAGTGTCAAATTTTATTTTGTTTTGAATTTTACTTAGTAAAACAGAATGAAAGTACATCATCCTCAACGCAAGTTGTGAAGTGCAGAACAATCTTTTTTTTTTTTTTTTTTTTTACCTGTGAGATGCGGGACAGGGTGTGTTTTACCTGTGAGGTGTGAGACAGGGTGTGTTTGGTGTGGGATAGGGTGTGTTTTACTTGTGAGGTGTGGGACACTGTGTTTTTTACCTGTGCGGTGCAGGACGGGGTGTATTTGGTGCAGTATAGGGTGTTTTTCACCCGTGAGGTGCAGGACAGGGTGTGTTTCCCCATGTGAGATGTGGGACAGGGTATGTTTGGTGCAAGACAGGGCGTTTTTCACCCATGAGGTGCGGGATGGGGCGTGTTTGCTGAAGGACAGAGCGTTTTTCACCCCTGAGGTGTGGGACGGAGTGTGTTTGGTGAAGAACAGGGTGTTTTTCCACCCCTGAGGTGTGTTTTCCCATATAAGGTGTGGGACAGAGTGTGTTTGATGCAGGACAGGGTGTGTTTTACCTGTGCATTGTGGGGTGTGGTGTGTTTTACCTGTGAGGTGCGGGACGGGGTGTGTTTTACCTGTGAGGTGTGGGACGGGGTGTGTTTTACATGTGAGGTGTGGGATGGGGTGTGTTTTACCTGTGAGGTGCGGGACGGGGTGTGTTTTACCTGTGAGGTGCGGGACGGGGTGTGTTTTACATGTGAGGTGTGGGACGGGGTGTGTTTTACGTGTGAGGTGTGGGATGGGGTGTGTTTTACCTGTGAGGTGCAGGACAGGGTGCGTTTCACCTGTGAGGTGCGGGATAGGGTATGTTTTACCTGCGAGGTGTGGGACGGGGTGTGTTTTACCTGTGCGTTGTGGGGTGTGGTGTGTTTTCCCTGTGAGGTGTGGGACGGGATGTGTTTGTGGTGTGGGACAGGGTGTGTTTTACCTGTGAGGTGCAGGACAGGGGTGCGGGACAGGGTGCGTTTCACCTGTGAGGTGCGGGATAGGGTATGTTTTACCTGCGAGGTGTGGGACGGGGTGTGTTTTACCTGTGCGTTGTGGGGTGTTTTCCCTGTGTGTAGGGTTTTTTACCTGTGAGGTGGGTGTGTTTGTGGTGTGGGACAGGGTGTTTTTCTACCTGTGAGGTGTGAGACGGGATGTGTTTGTGGTGTGGGTGGGGTGTGTGTTTTTACCTGTGAGGTGTGGGACGGGTTGTGTTTTACCTGTGAGGTGCGGGAGGTGCAGGACAGGGTGCGTTTCACCTGTGAGGTGCAGGATAGGGTATGTTTTACCTGTAAGGTGTGGGACGGGGTGTGTTTTACCTGTGCGTTGTGTGGTGTGTTTTTTCCCTGTGAGGTGCAGGATAGGGTTGTTTTTCTACCTGTGAGGTGTGAGTCAGGGTGTGTTTGTGGTGTGGGACAGGGTGTGTTTTACCTGTGAGGTGCGGGACGGGTTGTGTTTTACCTGTGCGGTGCGGGACAGGGTGTTTCACCTGTTGCAGGATAGGGTATGTTTTACCTGTAAGGTGTGGGACGGGGTGTGTTTTACCTGTGCGTTGTGTGGTGGGGGTATTTATGTTTTACCTGTGAGGTGAGGTGGGTGGTTTGTGGTGTGGGACAGGGTGTGTTTTACCTGTGAGGTGCGGGAGGACAGGGTGGGACGTGTTTTACCTGTGAGGTGTGGGACGGGGTGTGTTTTACCTGTGAGGTGCGGGACGGGGTGTGTTTTACCTGTGAGGTGCAGGACAGGGTGCGTTTCACCTGTGAGGTGCGGGATAGGGTATGTTTTACCTGCGAGGTGTGGGACGGGGTGTGTTTTACCTGTGCGTTGTGGGGTGTGGTGTGTTTTCCCTGTGAGGTGTGGGACAGGTTGTTTTTCTACCTGTGAGGTGTGAGACGGGATGTGTTTGTGGTGTGGGACAGGGTGTGTTTTACCTGTGAGGTGCGGGACGGGTTGTGTTTTACCTGTGCGGTGCGGGACAGGGTGCGTTTCACCTGTGAGGTGCAGGATAGGGTATGTTTTACCTGTAAGGTGTGGGACGGGGTGTGTTTTACCTGTGCGTTGTGTGGTGTGTTTTCCCTGTGAGGTGCAGGATAGGGTATGTTTTACCTGTGAGGTACGAGTCAGGGTGTGTTTGTGGTGTGGGACAGGGTGTGTTTTACCTGTGAGGTGCTGGACAGGGTGCGTTTTACCTGTGAGGTGCGAGACGGGGTGTGTTTTACTTGTAAGGGGCGGGACGGGGTGTGTTGACCTGTGAGGTGCGGGACGGGGTGTGTTGACCTGAGAAGGTGCAGGACGGGGTGTGTTTTGCTTGAAAGGTGTGGGACAGGGTGTGTTTTAACCGTGACGTGTGGGACACAGGTGCGTTTGACCTGTGTGGTGCGGGATGGGGTTTGTTTGGTGCAGGATAGGGTGTTTTTTTACCCATGAGGTGCAAGATGGGGTGCATTTTACCTGTGAGGTATGGGATGGGGTCTTGTCCACATCCTGCTCGGTTTCGTTTTTGTCACTCAGGAGTCCCTGCACCTGGTACTCGAGCACATAGCTGTCGATGAAGCGCTCCAGCTCCTCAATCTCCTGCGAGCGCGTGCTTCCCGCCTCTGACGACGCTGACGCTACCGATGAGCTCTCCATGGCAACCAGCCCAGTGGGGGGAGGGAGGGAAGGGGGGGAGCTGTGGGTGGGGCAAAGAGATAAAGGAAGCTGTGAGTAATTTTTTTTAATTAAATAAAACTCTGAAGCAATCAAAACTTTTTAACAAAAAACAAGACAACCACAACATGTTCAGGACCAGCAGATAAACATACTGGCTGACGGCAAGCAGGACAGTGAGCTCTGATGATCTGGAGCTCACGCTACAGTCACAGCAGATCAGTCACATCGACCCCCGACTGAGATTCATTCAGACTGCAACACGCCACAGTTCATCTGCTCCACCAGAGTTGGCAGCAGAGACACAAAGGGCCACAAACACAACCAAATTCATGAAGTCAAGTCTGCTTCTGCTTCACTAATCCATCTGTCTTTCCTTTCATCTTTCACCTCCAATCTCTGTTCTTACTTATTTTACTCTTTAAATTATGCTATTATACGATTATATAGCACTATATATTTCTCTGTTTTTAGTTTATTGTATTATTGCATATTACTGTACTGTATAATACAGTATGACTGTATTATTGTGATATTATAGATTTCACCCCTAAACATAACAAAAAAATGAGCTGTGGCTCCATTGGGTTTTGCATTACATAATGACAGCTCTGGGTGGGACGACATGCCCCGCTTACACCAGGTGACAGAGAGAGAGAGAGAGAGGGAGAGTTTAATCTGGTGTTAAGTCAATACTTGAATCTTGGCCAAGCAAAGAGGATTTACAACTGGAGCAGCAGCATCTTACCAGCACACATCCACGATAACACACGCAATGGGCCTGCACTCCTGTTTACACTTATAAAAACACATCTGCTCATATTTAAGATCATTTCCTCAGTTTAGCAAATGTTATTCACACCACCCATGTTCTGTGCATGGATAATTTCTGTACATATTCATGTTCTCATACACATACAGCATTACACATACACATTCCCAAACAACATTAAGAGATCCAGTGAGAGGCAGTTATAGAGTGAAAGAAAGAGATGGGCGGGACTGACAAAGCCAGACCAGTGGAAATAGAAACAGGAAGCACAAGCATATGGCAGGAAGTCTAATTGCTGGAAGTCAATGAATGTTCTAAAGATCCACATCTGCAGCTGTTCTGTCCAACTATCATCTGTCCAACTATTGATTATCAATGTCTCCTCTACAGCTTAGAGACAACTTAGAGAGAAAGAGGCCAACTGACCTACATAATCTAATCACAGATCATGTTTATGTTATGTTTAGGTGCAGATTTTGATATTTATCAGCCTTTTGACAATATTCAATATATATTTATCAAGATAAATCACCATTAAACTAAACTGTAGCCAGCTAGAGCACTCATGCAGCCCCAGACCGTGATGCTACCACCACCATGCTTGACTGTAGAAGAGACACTGTTTTCTTGGTACTCCTCACCAGGGCATCACCACACATGCTGGACACCATCTGAGCCAAACAAGTTTATCTTAGTCTCATCAGACCATAGGACATGGTTCCAGTAACTAAAATAGTGTAAAATACAGTTAAAATTGTGTGAAAATGAGGCTTCTTTTCTACAGCAATGATGCTGAAAATTTAGCTATTATTCTCAGAAATAAATTACATTTTACAATACATTTACATAGAAAATAGCTATTTTTCAATTTTAAAAATATTTCACAATAATGCTGTTTTTACTGTATTTTTTAAATCAAATAAATGCACTACTGACGAGCAGAAGAGACTTCTTTCAAAACAAAAACAAACAATCTCGTCGACCCTAAATCATGTTCATGACTTTGTCTGCTTGACAGGACCATGCAAAGTTGTGTATCTTGTATTAGAACAGTTAAAATTTTGAGCTTCGAGTACAATTCTCTCATACTGACCACTGGATGTTCAACAAGGCACCTCATGGCAAAGAACTCTCTGAAGATTTGAGAATTAGAATTGTTGCTCTCCACAAAGATGGCCTAGGCTATAAAGGGTTCAGTAAAAACCTGAAACTGAGTTACAGTGCTGTGGCCAGGGTCATACAGAGGTTTTCCAAGACGGGTTCCATTCGGAATAGGCCTCGCAAGCGTCGATCAACGAAGTTGAGTGCTCGTTCTGTGCGTCAGGTGCAGAACCTGGCTTCAAAAAACAGATGCATGAGTGCTGCCAGCATTGCTTTAGAGGTTGCAGAAGTAGAAGGTCAGCTTCTGCACACTGCAACAAGTCGGTTTGCATTGGCGTCATCCGAGAAGGAAGCCTCTTCTGAAGCTGGCTTACAAGAAAGCCCGCAAACAGTTCGCTGAAGACAACCTGTCCAAGAGCATGAATTACGGCAACCATGTCCTATGGTCTTTTGAGACTAAGATAAACTTGTTTAGCTCAGATGGTGTCCAGCATGTGTGGTGATGCCCTGGTGAGGAGTACCAAGAAAATTGTGTCTCTCCTACAGTCAAGCATGGTGGTGGTAGCATCATGGTCTGGGGCTGCATGAGTGCTGCTGGTAGTGGGGAGCTGTGGTTCAGTGAGGGAAACATGGATTCCGTTATGTGCTATACATTTCTGAAGCAGAACATGACGCCTTCCCTTCAGAAACTGGGCCGAACGGCAGTTTTGCAACATGATAATGACCCTAAACACACCACCAAGATGACAACTGCCTTGCTGAGGAAGGTGCAGGTGAAGGTGATCCGACCTGAACCCTACTGAGCACCTATGGGGCATCATCAAGCAGAAGAAGCACCATGTCTCTAACATGTCTCAACAACCTGTGCAGCTCTGGTGAATTCCATTCCCAGAATGATTAAGGCAGTACTAGATAACAATGCTTTGACACAAAATATTGACACTTTGGACACAGTTTTGACAAGGGTGTACTTTTGTTTCCAGGTGTTTTGACAATACTGGCTGTATGTTGAGTTATTTTTAGGGGACTGTAAATATACACTGCTAGACAAGCTGCACATTAACTACACTAAAATATACCCAAGTTTAATTTCTATAGTATTGTCCCTTGAGAAGATGTACTAAAATGATTGCTGAAATGTGAGGGGCGTACTCACTTTTGTGAGATACTCTATATATTACAAATAACAAGACCAAGACAGAACGTAAACAAAGGTGTGTGTGTGTGTGTGTGTGTCAATGCAGAACAGATAGAGCAAACACACACTCGAGCTGAACAACTGAGGTGGAAACAGAAAGAGCAAGAGATTTACTACATCAGATGATCAGGATTAGAAGCGTGTGAACTTTCATTGTGTCAGGAGATTCAGACAGACGGCTTTAATGAGCTGAGTCAGGATCTGAGATCTCTGACCTCTACTGACACCAGCATGATCATCTGTCAATGACCCTCACACACACACACCTCATCTAAAGTCTGCTTCCTTTAACATCAGCATGTTAAAAAATGTTAAATATTACATTTGAGTTTAGGCAATATTGCAAGCGATTTCATCATTGTGTGTCATGCAGATTTAAGGAAATCCTTTGACACGCACAGATTTATTTCCTGTGTTGACATATTTCCTATTGAAACAAGAAGTTTAGGGGCATCACACTAGCTCTGACCTCTTTCATAAACAGCCAATAGTTTTTATTTGCATTACAGCCCTGAATCATGATTTGTCAGTCAAGGTTTTGGGGGTGGGACATTCTCATTCTAGGGAGCATCTGATTGGACAAAAATCAATACAGTGCAAGATGAGTCAGCAATATTTATGCTCCATTTCCCTTGAAGAGAAAGACTGTAAATTTGTGAAAACAAAGCATATCAGCTTATAGATGATCTCAAAGTACACAGACATGAGCTGAAGGCCACTGAAGGACATTTCCGGTCTCATGGGGTCTGTAGACATTAGGCATGCCCAGGTACAATAAAATAAAATAAAATAAAATAAAATAAAAACTGACTGCATCCTCGTACGGGTACCAGGGTTAATATACTTTAAATAAATAAATTATTATTATTTTTTTTTATTATTGTTTAGACATTTATATTTATACAAAGAAACTAAAATTAAAATTGAAACAAACTTATTTCATTTCCAGCTAATTGCCAAGGCATAATTTCTAATTTAATTTAGTTTATCCTGACATACTAAAATAAACAGTAAATATAAACTGAAACTAATAATTGAACAATAATAATACTAAATATATAATGATGTATGGTGTGCATTATTAAATCATTACTACAGTAAAAATGTCTTTTCAGTTCATTTATACAAATACATGAGTAGGAGATGAAAATATCATTAGGTTGTAAATCAGAAAACATTTCAGACATTATGCTGGAAATAATAATTCTTTAAATAGATGTTTGCAGAGGCCTTAGTGTAATGAGCCGCCTTGAATACACTGGCAGAAAAATAGCCTAAAATATCCACATCTGTTGGAGAAAAATGAGTTTAGCCAGAAATAAGATTAATTGAGCTCGCATTAGGGCTTTTCCATTAGCTGGTCACATAATGGTGCACGTCACAATGAATATTTCCTTTTTCATGCAGATTTCATCCCGCTGGATATCGTCGCATCAAGTCTAAATGAGCAAACGTCTCTGACAAGACAGTCACAGCCTCGGGCGCCACGACACACGCTGTGCTAATGGAGCCGCTGGCACATGCCGCACCGCTTCACTACAGCTACAACCGCTGTTCACACATGCATCATGATACAACACTCTGAGAAACAAAAAAGGAAAATTCTGGAACTGATGAACTTTAAAAATCAACCCACAGAAAGCATGCAGCTTTTACTTTCCTTAATGTGAGGCATTTCTGTGTAAAACTTTACTATTGGTGCAACTGAATACGCACCATAATATTGAATATTGCATATAAACATTTCCCGCATTTGTACATGTACATTGTTTTAACATAAACAAGCTAAAAACTTAATGTGATGCATATTTAGTTATTTATGCATTATGCGTATGGTAGTTATTACATTAGTCATATGTGACCCTGGACCACAAAACCAGTCTAAAGTAACACTGGTATATTTGTAGCAATAGCCAAAAATACACTGCATGAGTCAAAATTATCGATTTTAATTTGATGCCAAAAATCATTAGGACATTAAGTAAAGATCATGTTCCATGAAGATATTTTGTAAATTTCCTATCCGTAAATATCTTAATTTTTGATTAGTAATATGCATTGCTAGGAACTTCATTTGGACACATTTAAAGGCAGTTTTCTCAATATTTAGATTTTTTTGCACCCTCAGATTCCAGATTTTTAAATAGTTGTATCTCTGCCAAATATTGTCATATCCTAATAAACCATAAATCTTAATTTATTTTGTGGTCCAGTGTCACATATAGAAATGAAACGGGTCATATTTCTATGAACTGAATGTGTTTTAAATACACAATAATCAGGTTTATACATATTAATAAATCCAATGCAGTTTAACTAAATGAATATTGCTCATTTTAGAGCAAGCCATATTTATACTTTTTAACTGAATTTATTTTATTGTTTTCACAATGGACAGATTTATGTTGATTCAAAGCAATCAATTAATGCATTTTGAAAATAGGACTTTATGGTTTAAATAAAATCAAATATGCAGTTAATAAAAACTATGCCACAAATCTTACCCATTTCATTTTTTTTTTAAGATTCATACTTTTTATTTTCTTCAATGGGAAAACGATGCATTCAATTTTAAGCCATTTAAAGTTTAAGCCATTTCATTTTTATATGACTGACAAATATGCATCATATTAAGCTCTTTAATTAATGACATTTCAAGAAATTAAAAAATTGTTTGTAATTCAAGAAATTTTAAATGCAAATATGACTTTATATGAAAATATGACTTTATGGTTTAAATAACATCAAATATAGGCAAATATACACCATGTAGAGTTCATTAATGTTAAAACTTTTCAAGAAATTGTTGTCATTCAAGAAATTTTAAATGCAATTCAAATATGTAAGTTTAGGCCTAAATACAGAGCAAGACTTGATTGAATTGTGCAACCAGTTAAGCTATAACATTATTGGTTAATGTTATTTCTTCTTGATTACATTGTCAGAAGTTGCTTCAGAAGTAGAAAAGGTTATTACAATATAAAAATGTGACTTAGGATGCTCATTTTTATGCTTTTAAGTCACATTTTCAACCATTTCTAGTGCAACCAAGACCTTTGAACACTTACTACTGACCAACCACTAGAGTAACTAGTAACATTCAGCATTATAAGTTCCTGGCAGGAACTAAATGGAGATTAAAAATAGCGTATCTAAAATTATTATTAGAATAACAAAATGTCATGTTGTTCCAGAACAGCTTCCATCAACATACACAAACACATGAACCACAAACAATGACACAGCACAGCTACACTAACAGAAGAAGGAACAGAAACACAACTGCATAAAGTGTGTGTGTGTGTGTGTGTCAGCTGTTTAATGTGTGTCTAACTTCACACCAAAATAGTTCCTTCTTCCAGCACTGCAGTAAAATCCCTGTCTGTCTGACGGATGGCGTCTGTTCACCTCACAGCAGAGCCGTCTGTCTGCAGACGCTCACAAAGACCATCGGAAAGAGAAAGAGAGACAGAAAGCTTGAATCTGACAGAAAGAGGACGTGAAGAAATAGGAAGAAAGGAGAAACAGAAAAAGAGATTTCACATTTTAAAATGTTCTTAAATTCAAATTTTATGGGTTTTGTTTTTATTTCTACACTCCTAAAAAATAAGGGTGCTTCATGATGCCATAGAAGAACCTTTTTTGTCTCAAAGGTTCCATAAAGAACCTTTACCATCTGAAGAACCTGTCTGTTTCACGAAAGGTTCTTTGTGGCGAAAGAACGTTCTTCTGATTATAAAAAGGTAAGAAAGAGATAGTTCCAAAAGGAACCTGTGACTAAATGTTTTTTTGTGGAACTGAAAATGGTTCTTCTATGGCATTGCGGTGAAGAACCTTTTAAAGCACCTTTATTTTTAAGTGTGTGATTTAATTACAAAATTTTGCATTTATGCACCAGTAATATGTGACCCTGGACCACAAAACCAGTCATAAGGGCAATTTTTTTGAAACTGAATAAATAAGCTTTCCATTGATATATGGTTTGCTAGGATAGGAAAATATTTGTCTGAGATACAAAATCTGTAATCTGAGGGTTAATCAAAATATTGAGAAAATCGCCTTTAAAGTTGTCCACATTAAGTTTTTAGCAATGCATAATTTTAATCAAAAAACTTAAGTCTCGATACATTTACAGTAGGAAATTCACAAAATATCTTCATGGAACATGATCTTTACTTAATATCCTAATGATTTTTGCCATAAAAGAAAAATTGATAATTTTGATCCATAAAATGTATTTTTGGCTATTGCTAAAAATATGCCTGTGCTACTTAAGACTGGTTTTGTGGTCCAGGGTCACATACTGTGAAATATTTTTACAAGATTAAATAGTTGATTTTTATTTGAATATATTTTAAACTATAATTTATTCCTGTGATCAAAGCTGAATTTTCAGCATCATTACTCCAGTCCCAAGTGTCACATGATCCTTCTGAAATCATTCTAATATGCTGATTTGCTGCTCAAGAAACATTTGTGATTATTGTCAGTGTTCCTGTCTATATATCTAGCCATTGGTTCGTATTTGTTAATACTACTGCCATATATTTATTTCCCACTGCTTCTGTTTTACAATGTACAGTCATGGTAGTAACGCACATTAAATTGACCAAAACACTGGAACTGAATGGAACGAGTGGGTGGATGGAGCGATAAATAGAAGCATATGTTAAACCTGGAACGACTCGATGTGCAAATGTGGAAACAAAATAAGAGAAGGGTGACAGAACAGCAGAGACAGGCACTGTGCGCTGATAGTGATGCTCTGTGTGTGTGTGGGGCTGGTCTTTGTTGTCTGGTGCATCAGAGTGTGTAAAATCCTCCACGTGTGTTACACTCGCTCACAACAGCTGTTTGAACAAAGAGCTCACAGACACGCCCCACACACACACAGCGGTGACATCAGCATGATGGATGGCTTTCCCAACATGTTCCATCAGTGTGTGTTATTGCAAAGAAAAATGATCTTTTTCATGAGCACGCATCAATTTCTCTGAAGCAATCGTTAATAATAAAACATGATAATGAACAATAATATCCAGAATAAATAGCAATAATATTCACTTTCACCCATAAGCATGTAATATTATGCCGTTTCATGTAGTGATGCATCTTTAATTATATCTGTGGTTTATGATTAAAAGGTCCAATATATAGTCACACGAGCAAACGTGCAAAAACACACTGACGGGAAGTTCAAAGTCTCCTGTACACTTTGCCCTGGTGCAATATAAAGAAACTTTCAGCGTTTACTATCAGACTGTAATGACTGAGCCAACACAGACATGCAAATGAACAGAAGAGACACAGAGAAACTGAAAGCAGGGTTCATACAGATGCTGTAAAACTTTTTTGTGCCATCTAAGGTGTAAATGTATTACTTTTTTATTTTGTTTTCCTACACTAACCAAAGTTAAACCATGGTATTTATAGTAAAACTGTGGTTATACAAAACACATGGTTACTATACGCTTTTACTGAAAAAAAAAAAAAAAAAAAAAAAAAAAAAAAAACACAGTTAATTTTCTTAAGGGTCTGGTATTTGTACTTTCTTTCTTGTGTTTTTTTTCTGTACTGCATTAAGGCTTTGATGTTTTAATTACAAAAAAAATAAAACATTTAATAAAAAAAAAAAAAAAAATGAAAAAAATCTGAAAACAGATTCCTGAACCCGCTCCAAAATCCTGATCTAAAACAAATAATTTTTTCATTCATTTTTTTATTTTTTATAACTTGGTACACAGATAGCGAATCATTAAATTTGCAAAATGATTCACAAACCCTCTCCGAAGTCCTGATCTAAACCAAATGATTTGTGATTTGATTAGAGCTGATTTGATTAGTTTTGAAACAGTGAATCATTTTGTGACGCAACGGTTTAACTGCTTTGGAGTTTCAAAAAGCTCAGTTTCACCGATCACTATAAGTGCTCTATGAATGAATGAATTGCTTTTTAATTTGATCTGGTTTTTGAATCGCTGAAAATGAACGATCGAAGTCACAAGTTTGAATCAATCGGAGTGGTTTCAGCATAAATGACTCACTCAATTGATTCGGTTCATCTGTTTTCATTTCCTTTTTACTTCTTCAGGAATATTGCTATTTTCAAGGGTTTTCCAGGCCTTAAATTTCAAAAAATAAATTTTTAAGTACTTCAAACGCTTTAAGCACCTTGTACGAGCCCTGTGAAAGTATCACTTTAAAAACACATGCTACAAATCCGCATATTAGAATGATTTCTAAAGAATCGTGTGACACTAAAGACTAGAATAATGATGCTGAAATTTCAGCTTTGATCACAGAAATAAAATGCATTTTATGATATATTCAAATAGAAAACAGCTATTTTAAAATGTAATAATATTTCACAATATTACTGATTTGACTGTATTTTTGAGAAATAAATGCAGCCTTGATGAGCAGAAGAGACTTCTTTAAAACATTTTTTTTTAAATCTCACTGACCTCAAACAATTTGACACCACATTATCTCTGTTACATGCTAAACTGCGTTCAGTCTCTCATTCGCTCCATCTGTGGTCTAACACATGGATTCTGACACTGAGATGCTGTTTGTTAAAGAAGATTTCTTCACTACGATGGACTTTGTGATGCACTGCAGACAATGATGAAACCTGGAACCCTTAAACTGAAACAGTGATCACTCATATCAGCAGAGTCAATACAGATCTGTGTGCAGAGCCATTTAACTCTCACCAGCACAAACACTTGAGAAATGTGTGTGAAATGTCTGAGTTGACCATTTTTCACAGAAACACAAAACAGCATTCAGATTTCACAGACTAAGATATAGCCACAGGTACTACGAATAATGAGACTGCTACAATAAACTTGTTTATAGTCATATGAGTTTATATTTTTTATCAAGGAAGCAGTCAATTGTTGAAAAAGGAGAGTAAATGAATTTATAATGTTGCAAAACATTTCTATTTTAAATAGACGCTGTTCTCTTAAACTTGTTTTCTTCATAACTTTCAAAAACAAAAAAGTATCACCGTTTCCAAATAATATTGGGCAGCACAACTCTTTTCAACATTGATAATAATTAGAAATGTTTCTTGAGCAGCAAATCAGCATATCTGAATGATTTCTGAAGGATCATGTGACACTGAAGACTGGAGTAATGATGCTGAAAATTCAGCTTTGATCACAGGAATAAATTACATTTTAAAATATATTTACATAGAAAACCATTATTTTCAATTGTAATAATATTTCACAATTTTTAGGGTTTTTACTGTATTTTTGAACAAATAAATGTAGCTTTGGTGAGCAGCTGAATATACATTCATTAGACTAGCAGTTGCTCAGCATTTCTAACAGAGGTGTTAAACTTGCTTGTTTTGCAGGTTGGAGTCAGAGTGTGTGTTTAAAATCTCCTGACAAAGGATGGAGTTCTGATTGACAGCCATGATGATGTCAGCTGGTTGTCAAGACGACACCTTTTAGTCACATCAGCACCAGTGCAACGCTGACAACAGGATGTCAGTTAACTGTTCTCATCCAACATTATCACAAAACACATCCAGATCAATTTTGTCTGATCAGTGACAAGATTTTCTGTTCCAGAAGTCCAGCTGTTTGGCCTACATAAATAACCACATGACCTGTCATGTACAATACAGTAAGTTGTTTTTAGAGGTGGGTAGGGCTGCACAATTAATTAAAGGGGTCCTATTATGCTCTTTTACAGTCTTGATTTTGTTTTGGGGGTGTACTAGAACATGCGCTCATTCTTGGTGGTTCGAAAAACGCATTATTTTTAACATAATATCATTATTACAATGCATTTCTCCCAGCCTGGCACAAAAGGCTCGATTAGTTCCGGGTTTAATGAAGGCCCACCTTCTGAAAAACTAAATGTGTTGTGATTGGTTAACTGTCCCACTTTGTTGCGACTGGCAAACAGCTTAGACGGTGTTTCAGTACTGACACACCCCTTGTCAAAGAAGCAAGTTCTGCATACAACTGTTAGCGCAAGCTAGATTAAAGTGATTCTTATGTTTTAAATATGCATATTTTTCCTACAAAAACACATCGATTCACCACAGGAGGCCTTTATTAACCCCCTGGAGCCGTGTGAGGCACTTTTTATTATGGATGCATATTACTGGACTTGTTTTGGACTGATGAGGAGAAACACCCGTCTATGCCATTCCAAAGCTTGTGAGTGCCAGGATAAATTTTAATATAACTCCGATTGCATTCGTCTGAAAGAAGGAAGTCATATACATCTAGGATGCATGGAAGGTGAGTAAATAATATGCTACAGTAGTGTTGGGTCCTGTCGTCAGCCTGCGAGATCGCCAATACATGATATTATCATGCTAATGTATTTAATTATTTACATACTTAGTTTCATTGCCCGAAACCAGCTCCAGCATAAGGATAAAAGCAGCCTAACGTTATCAAAGAACATCATCACTGATTAGCCTAGTCTATTCTAGTGCAAGTTTATGCATTTTAAAAAACACTCGCGTTTTAAGTGAAGCTATCTACACTGTATGATCAATAAATCTCTTACCACACACTGCATATGTCTGTGGCGCGTCACAGCTTTGACGCAGCAACCGGAGTAGATCGCGGCTTTGGCATGTGTTCCGTCCATGTACTGCACACGTTTGTGGCGTGTTACAGCTATGAAGTGGCCACTCTAGTCAATGCTTGTGTTGGTACCCGCTGCGCTGCGGCTCGTTGTAGTGGTTCTCTGCACTGCATCACTTACGTTCCTACCCTCCATTCAACAATTCCAATTTCCATGGGCGGGATTTAATTTAATGATATTCTAATGGACTGCATTGTGACATCACTGCATGCAGAAAACAAACGTTGTAGTCCAAAGGAGCTGTTCGTTGTAGTTCTTGAAAAGGGATTTTCTAAAAACAAAATATCTCCGTTTGGAGTGGACTTTGAGATTTGTAACTTTGTAGATCCTTTTTATGCCCAAAGATACACACCACACACTGACTAAAGTTCAAAAAGTGAAAAAGCATAATAGCACCCCTTTAAAATAAACCAAAACAGCAACATGTCTTAGTGTAATTTTTTTTTAAGTTAAAGTAATTTGACATCTGAAAATTAAGAACTTAAGACAGCTATAAATATAAGATTTGTAATAGTAGAGTTGTAAAATTAAAATTAATAAAATTATATTATTTTTCTTAAATACTAATTTTTGCGGCCAATATCACAAAAGTAATATTTGTTATTTTTTTGTTAGATTTGTATTTAATAATATTAATATTTTTTATTTTATTAACTATTTTAGACATATTGATTGATTGTGTATTTAAATATATTGCAATATCAGCTTCACATGGCAAATACAGATTAAACGTTTAACTATTTAATATAATAAATACAAACATTGGATCAAATTTAGACAGAAAGACATACATACATTTCTTTAAAAGTACTTGGGATTAAAAAATTGCAATTGTCTCATAACATTAAAAATTAGGCGGACCATATTAATAAATAGTCACAAAATTTTGGCCAAATTGGGCAGCCCTACAAACAAGCACGGCAAACCTAAAAAAATATTTTTAATTGCATTTTATTTCACCATTTGAATTTTCTCAAAATCATGCAACCCTGGAGTGGTTTATCAAATAAGTCTGATTGGTTCAAAACATATAATTAACTAAAGCACAGAACTTCAGAGACCAAAGGTCTTCTTAAAATCAAAGCATTACTATGGACCAGAGGTCTAGGAAACTCCAGGAAGGGCTTTAGTGCTGTAAATGATGGTGGTGTAAAACTAAAGCCCAGCAGCTCCAGAACAAAAGAAACAATACATCTATTGTTCTGTCCTAAAGCAGAACCTCAACTAGAACAATACCAAACTTTCACTCAAACTACAAGATCTAATCAGTGTACAATCTTATTCTTCAACACATGATCACAGCTTAACTCAAAACAATCCAAGAACAAATAAAAAGTGAACGGCATCAGCTCAATATCTTGGTGTTTATTAATTATGATTTATTCACAGATCAGATCTGGTTGAATATCTGTGAGTACATCTATGGATCAGGGATCCTGATGCCATATTGAATTGCATTTTGTATCTGATCTAATCAATCTATCACAGTATCAAAATAACTGTTCAACTTCTGTTGAGCTCATCTCATCACTGTCTAATCAAGTTTAACTACAACCAAGCAGATCTTCAGATAATGTACACTGGACAGGAGTTCAACCATCGGTTAAACTAATTTATTCTCTAAACATTCAAAGTACAACCAAACAGCACTCTCCAAACAACATCTACAATCAGCTGACATATAACCGCTGATGAAGCTCTGAACAAAACCTTTTTAAAACAGATAATGCTGTGCTTTCTGTACTGTATAACCTACAATGAACAACGTCATCCACAACAATGCAACGTCAAATGCTTTCATTTCTACACTCAAGGTTACGGCGGTCACACATGCACACTATTATCTAGCATCGGTGCTATAAATGCACATTTGCATTTAAAATAAATAATAAATCTTAAAATACAGAGTCAGGATAATGTCAATACGAAACTGCTGTTTAAATGGTCTTTCTGTACAACAACCACAGTAATATGAGAATATGCTGAACGTGCAAGATATGAAACGACCACCGTTTTAACTACAAGCCCACAAAATTCAATTACAGCCAGAAATGGATAGACAACACACAAACACACACTGATGTCTCTACCTCTCTCACACACTCATGATGTGATCTGAATCCCAATGGAATGTCATGAGATTCAACAGCTCTGATTGGCTGAAGAAGCAGGAAGTGACACATTCCACACACATTCCAACTCACACAGCAGTGCAGGCGACCAATGAGAAGCACAGACAGCGTCAGACTGAGCCAATGAGAATCTTAGTTCATGATGAGGGCAGCAGCGATTGGATAAACAATGGTGGGCGGCTAAAACAGCCCTATCAGCACTGTTATATGCGACAAACAAAGCCTCTCTTGTCAATAAATAGATTTTATTCAACAAGAGATGCAATTAAATGTGCATTATGATATTAGCGTACATAGTACACATCATCACTCATCATGACTTCAAATTATTATTATTAGTCAAACATACAGTCAATTACAAAGCAAATATTAGAGAACATGAAGCTGTTAGTGAATGCTGGAATATTGTTTCAAATGTAAATAAATGTTTTAACATTTTAACAAATGTGATAACATTCCAGGGAACTTATTTACATTAGAGCATGCTGAGGTATGAAACACGAGCCAGTCAAACCACAATCTGTCTGATAATCAAGGCTAAAGTTGACCTCTAATTGAACTCTAAATTTCCACAACATTTACCACGAGATTAATATTTAGGTTGTATTCTGTATATAACTGTATGTGACAAATACAAATGTTGAATCTTCCTGTGAGACTCAGACAAATTAATTAACTTTCACAAGTTAATTGCTTGTTCACATAGAGCTTTCGAAGTTCCCTCATTAGATCTGACACTACAGCCATCATGCGCAAACATACAATTTACACCAAACCTGCCACACACACACAGAGGACAGAACGTGATCTTTCTCATCTAATCACACTGAATCCACTGCTCTGAGATTGCTTCAGGCAGATTCAGTCATCGCAGATAAGTGTATATAATCAAAGGACAGTCTTATGCTAATTGAATGTTTATACTATTAACCTTTTGACTTGTTTAACAGTTTTAATGAAGAGTGAAACTGCTCTGGCAGCTATATGATGCTCTCAGACTGACATGTGCCTGTGTAGACATGTCTCTCTCTCTGTATACACACATACCTCCATATATCCTGAGAAATTCACAGTGATTTGTGAGACAGTTCAAATCCCTGCAAATGTTTATCCCCTATATATTTAAAACTGTGGTTACATCACTAAAAATACATAAGTCTACAGTATAAACATCTATATAACAATGTGCGAATAGCTGTCATACTTTTTCTTTCTCCAGTGTGGGGTTAGCTTTTCAATTTTGTATAGACACATACCATGTACCAGTAGCTAGATTTAATCAGTACTCAGGTTATGCAACCACAAAAACGCAACCGTTAACATACAAAAAATAAAAATCAGTGTTTTGCCCAGCAGAAGTAAAATCCTGCGTGTGTGAAATCCAGCTGTGTGAAATCCAAATGACAGCCAGCCTCACTTATTCATTATGCATGTATGCAGATCTGTTGCATTTAATCAGGTCATAATTATCCAACAATGCATATGAAACAGCAAATGTGTCTGACCCTGATCTAGAATAGAATAATTATTCTGAATACAATGGCATGCAGTCACAGCTAAATAATGCACTAATACCCCAGTAAGAGATGAATATGTTTACATAAAGCATGTATTTACTACAATTATGCTGAATATAACCTACTTGACATCTAAACTAGTGGCCACAATCCTGGTATCAGCAAACAGAACAGACCAGACACTCTGATGACTACTACTATATATCCTGAATCAGACAAATCCAGGAGCTCATAAATTACCAGCCAGCTAAAGGTCAGAGATTGAATGAATATGATCTGACACTCTTAAAGGAATAGTTCAACCAAAAATACTCATTCACATCACTCACCAACAGATCCTCTGCAGTGAACGGGTGCCGTCAGAATGAGAGTCTAAACAGCTGATAAAACATCACAATAATCCACAAGTAATCCACACCACTCCAGTCCATCAATTAACATTTTAAAAAGCCAAAACCCGCATGTATGTAAGAAACAAATCCATCATTCAGATGTTTACTAATGCTTCTGATCAAATTATGAGTCCATAATCTATAATAATGCTTCCTCCAGTGAAAAAGTCCATCTCATGTTGTATCTCACATCAAAGTCCACCCACGTTTGTTTGGCTTGTAAACGATGCTTGATCGGTGCATATTTCTCTCCCGATTCAGATGAGACAACTTTTTTCACAACAGGCAATATTATAGAAACTACAGAAGCAACGGTTTGAACTTAAAAATGCCTTAATAATGGATTTGTTTCTTTAAAAAAATGCAGGAGTGGTGTGGATTACTTGTGAATTATTGTGATGTTTTCACCAGCTGTTTGGACTCACATTCTGACGGCACCTATTCACCACAGAGGATCCATTGGTAAGCAAGCTAAATTTCTCCAAATTTGATCCCATGCAGAAATTTCTCTCAATCTTGAATAGCCTGAGGGTTGAATACGTTTTCAGCAATTTTATTTCTTTTGGGTGAACTAAATACATAGAAATAATCAGTATTGTATCAGTTGAAAAATAGGAAGGCCTAAAAATCGGTCAGTAGCTACTGTAAATGCAGGCCAGCTGTGTGTCTCTGCTGATGAAGAGGGTTGAAGCAGCAGGGGAAAATCAGGTCTATTTAACTCCATGCAGGCATATGTGTGCATTTGCGGCCCAGCCCGCGTCTGATGCAACCACTGGAGATCGATATGATATGAAACCGGTAATACTGTCCAGAACCGGTCAGCAGGAATACAGTTCCGAGACTGCAAGCACTCTCCTGATCATGAGGATATTTTTATAGACAGACCGACAGATCCCAGATCAGCTAATCACTAACACTAACACATCCGACAGTTTATTCTCCAAAAATGATAACAATACGTTCCCTATTATGGCTTGAGACTTTTAAAACAGCAACAATAAAAGCAAAACACACAGAGTGATCAGCCGGATCTGAGCTGTCATCGGGTTCAATCAGAACGCCAGACATCTGACATCTGTATATGATCAAAGCGCCGCCGCCGCCAGATCAAACCGATACATTCTATCAACAACAAGATACAAAGTTGCGGACCGCAGCTGGTGTAAAGTGTTACAATGTATCACAGACGTTCCATCCGGCCGCGCGCTGTTACTACAGGCTGCTGCGCTGGATACGCCACAGTAAACACCCCAAACCGGCGAGACCTTCGGATCTGCGGCTAAACACACACAAATACTCACCCGAGATCTGCGATCGGGCCTGCGGGGATCGCCGGGTGTCCTCCGGGGTTAAATCCGCCCGGTCATGAGTGTTTCCCGCGGACAGAGACGTGTCCGGGAGGGAGAGATTAGCCTGCGTCCCTCTCTCTCTCACACACACACACACGCTCGCCCTCACAGGGATGAGAATGCAGGAATGTGACGTTTAGTCCGGTTTGCTGACAGAACACGCGCACGTGGCAACCGGGGATTGTGGGAATTTGAGTTCAAAGAGAATGGCTATTTCTAAGGAATATCTTGTAGAATGCTTATTCTATGGTATTCATTATGGTATTCTATGATTCTATGGTATCTTATCTTATTGTTAAATTAAAATTAAATTACATTTTATTTTATTTTATTTTTCAGTTTCAGTTTTCAGTATTTTGTTATTGTACTGATGCTTTGGAAAAATTGTGAAAAAAAAAAAAAGTTATGCCAATGAACTAATAAATAATATAAAATAAAATCTATCTATCTATCTATCTATCTATCTATCTATCTATCTATCTATCTATCGATAATTCCATATTTAAAAATTTTCAAAAATCATGTTTTCTTAAATGTTATCATGTTTTATTGTTTTATTGATGCATTGGAAATGCTGTTAAAGTACTTACATAAAAAATGAAATAAATAAAATGTATAAATAAATGCATTTTATTACATTTATTTAATTTTTTTAGTAATTAACCTGTGAATGATACCTAAAAACAGTTTGTTTGTTACTGTCCTTATTTTATTTTATTTTATTGATACACTGGAAATGCTGTTAAAGTATTTACTTTTTATACATTTTATTTATTTTATTTTTTAAAAGTAAGTAACCTGTGAATAATCCCTAACTAAAAAAAAACTGTTTGTTTGTTATTCTATTTTATTTTATTTGTGCTTTGTAAATATTGTTTGTAAATAGATCATGCCAATACTTAAATACTTAAAAAGTATTTCATATAATAAAATGTAAATTATGTGAATGATGTCTAACATAAAAAGAAAACTGTTTTTTTTTTTAATTGACAGAAGAAGAAGAAAAAATTATGTTTTGAAAAAAAATTACGTTTTAAAATAAAATTGCCATTTATTTATCAAACCGGCAGTCTAGCTAAACAAAAATGTTCCAAAAGTACCATTGTACATTACTTTTTTGGTGTGTCATGGTTTTCTTTCTCTTACGAAAAATATCATGGTATTTTAATATATACCATAGTACTAAAATTCATTTACCATAGTATTTACATGATACTCTAAAGTATTTCCAAGAACACCAAAGTTTATCAAGATTAATTAGTATTATATTAATAGAGTATCAGAATCAGAATCAGAATTAGCTTTATTCACAAGGTGTGCGCAAACACACAAGGAATTTGTTGTGTTTTTTAAGGTGCTCCTGGTACGTACATGCTTACATACATATCTGACATGAGAACGGAAAAACATTTAAATAAAGACTTAAAATAAATAATAATGTGTATGAATCTGGAACAGAGGATTTATGTACAGATTTGTGCATGAATTACTCTCTATATAACTGTATAAATATGGAGATGTGCATATGTATTTACATAATACTAAAGATAGGGGCAATAATTTAAGATTAAGAATAAATTACAGAAATCAATTGCAGAAACAGGTAATGATTCAAATACCAAGTACCAGGGTACTCTAGTTTCCAAAGAGAAAACTAAGGTTTTTTTTTATACACAGAGCATATTCAGTTTCATAATAGCCCATATTAGATGGCATATAAAATGCATCAATGCAGCCAATCTCTTTCCTTGTTTTCTGATGCCCCCTAGTGGTCAGAAATCTGTTCTGCCACGTTCAGCTCTCTGTGGATCTATGTCTGTTCACTGTCGCCCTCTTGTGCAAGTTCAGAAAAAGACACATGGTTTTGTAACGCTTGGCAGTTGGGCTATTTAACTGGAAAATATATTTCTTTTGATTTATAACGAAGACATAACCTCACTATAGACGTAGCAAAAATCATATCTGAACATATTATTAGTTGGGTTGCATGTGAAGATTTTGTTTAGGGTTTGGCAGTGTATATGTAGCCTAAAATAATCAATATTTGTTATAGTTAACTTTCTTCCTGTCTACGGCCCTTTTGTGGTGCATCATTTAAAACTAAATCACGTTAGACATCATACTGATAAAAAAAAAGGATGTGGAGAATGCACTTACAATATTTACAATGGCAAGATCCTAGATTCATTTCCACAACGCATAACTTTCAAAACTGTTTTGACCACTTTTTAGGAAAAACGTTTCGTATTAAACAACATTACTAGGGTTGCCAGGTTTGCATAATAAAACTACCCCAATCAAAAGTATCCCGATATTCCAAATACCAAAACTCAAAATATGATATTGACATACCTAAAATACATGTTTTATAGTCTCTTATGCAAATTGAAAACTACTTTATTGAAACACAGCTCAAAAGCTCTCTAGTGGCCCTCCTTCACTTAATATATAGCAGTTTTGTCACTGGAAAAATATAAAATATTTCAATACAAGCATTTCAGTCAAGTGTGATTTAAGCAATATGTTAAACCCTTAACCCATGGCGGGAACAACCCGCGGCAACAGTTTAAAAGTAGAACAATTCCGCGGGAAAACCGCGAACTTGGCAACCCTGAACAGTACGAATCATTGTGCGGTACTTGAGTCCCTCACAGCCTCGTTTTCATTCCTGTCAGAAATTAAATATGGCGCTACCCTGACTATTATGTATTCTGAGAAGATTTAAAAAGACAAGTGAAGAGTCGCTTCCCTCTACATGCCAAAAACACATGTTCACACGCACACACACACAATTATCACTTTGTTTGTGAAGGTCATCGCATGTGATGTCCTTCTTCGACACCTTTCAGTCGCTTGGCCATTTTGGCGAGAACTGTTTTCATCAATAACAGCACTGCCAAGCTCAAGTCTTACACACACACACACACACACACACACACACACACACTGACACTCAGAAGTCTCCTGAAGTTCCACACTCTCCAGATGGCAATAACACTTTAGCTGTCGCTGTCAGAGACTAATTAATCTTCCTGGTGTGATCCATCTTCCTGCAGACTGCAGACTCTTCCTCCATCCTCTCTATCACTCCATCTCTCGCCCGGCCTGGACAGCCTGTCACCAGCGCAGGCCTCCACACACGCCGGCCCCCGTTCTGTGAGAGCACCTCAAAATCTCCATTTCCTCCTGAGAGACTCCACCATGCCAAATATCAGCAGCATCGAGACAGTTCTGCTAGTTTAAGTTTGTTGCTTGGTTGTTACTCACTATTACCCATTGTCCTCTTTTCATTCATTTACTATCTGCTGCATGACAATTATAAAAACACTTCATTTGCCATTGCAGCCAAAACGTCTGATAAAAATAAACGAACACTGCAATAAACCAGTGTTGTTTTAGTATCGCTGATATACCATTACACCTTTTTGTTAATATCTATTTTAGTTTTTAGCATTTTGATGCCTTTTTATGTGTCTATTGCATATTTTTTTATTTAGTTTTTGTTATTTTAGTATACTTTGACTTAAATTAAAGAAAATGAGAAATGTTGTCTTGTCTGCTAGCTGAAATAAAACGTTTTTTTAGATTTAATTTTATTTCAGCGAATTTCTTATTTAATGTCATGCAATGAATTTTGTTTGTATTTAGTTTAGTTAATAATAACCCTTTAATAAACAACAGTAAAGCTTAACAAACATTGTAATAAACATGTTTATTGTAATAATAAACAAATTTTAGTATCATTGATAGTTTTTGTTAATAGTTTTAATCAGATTTTATTTTTATATTTTCACTTTAATTTTGTTGTGTTTTTAGCATTTTTGTGTCTATTCCTTTTTTTAGTTTTAGTTATTTTAGTACTTTGACTTAAATTAAACAAAATGAGAAATGTTGTCTTGTCTACTAGCTGAAATAAAATGTTTTATTTATTATAGATTTTATGATTTTATTTTTATATTTTCACTTTAATTTTGTGTTTTTAGCATTTGTATGTGTCTATTCCTTTTTTTAGATTTAGTTATTTTAGTACATTGACTTGAGAAAATGAGAAATGTTTTGTCTGCTAGCTGAAATAAAACTAATATATATATATATATATACTAATATATATATATATATATATATATATAGTAATATATATATATATATATATATATATATATAATATATATAATATATAATATATAATATATATATATATTATATATTATATATTGATTTAGTGAATTTTTATTTCATTTCAGGCAATGAATTTTGTATTGTTTTAGTTTAGTTAAAACTTAACAAATGTTATAATAAGCCAGTGTTATTTCAGTATCATTGATATATTCGTTTTTGTTAATAGTTTTAATTAGATTTTATTTTTATATTTTTTGTTTTCCCTTATTTTACATGACTATTTTTGTTTTAATTTTATTTCGTTTTAGTTATGTTCTAAAAAAAAAAAAGGAGAAAGGTCACTTTGGCAACCAGCATAAATAATAAAAAAATTCTTTCTATTTTATTTTATTTTATTTCAGTTAACATTTATTTGTTTCAAGCAATGAATTTTTTTTTTCAAGTTAATGATAATAACATTGCAGTGAACAACAATAAATATTAATTATAATGACATAATAAATAAAAATAATATAATTATAAATAAATACATATTAAAAACAAAAAGTGTTATTTTAGTATCACTGCAATACTACTAGAATTTTTTATTATTTTCAACAAGGTTTTATTTTCTGTTATTTTATTTTATTTTTTTATTTTATTTTATTTTATTTTTCTGTTTTCACTTTAATTTTAGTTATATTTAATTTTGTTATGTGTTTTTAGCCTTTATTATTGTTTTCATTTGTTTAATTTTATTCAGACCAAAATGAGAAATGTTGCCTTACCAACTAACTAAAATAAAATAAGCTTACATTTTTTTTATTTTATTTCAATGTATTTCATCTCCATTCATTTTTATTTAATTTCAAGCAAAACATTTTTTTTTTTTTTTTTTTTTTGTTTTATGAAAAAACCCTGCAATAAACATCAATAAAAGTGAAATAGAATCAGATAAATAAAACACTGCAAACCACTACTTGAAAGAAATGTTATATTAATTTATGATTTTACAGCAAACAATTGTCTCTTACAAAAAAGTAGCAATATAGCAACTGTTGCGACTTGCAATATTATAATATCAGATGGTATGACCATAGTATTTTTTAAACACCATAGACAATATTAAGACATAAAAATGGTATTGTATTAGACCATACCTGTACCATTAAAATTTTCTTTTACTAAGGTGTTATTGGATGTTCCATATGTGATTTCTAAACATGAAATGACACTATCATCCTTCGCTCTAAGGTGCAGCTGAGATCTGATGTGGCTCAGAGCCCGACTGTTTTATATCTGCCATCTGAACACTGGGTTTGTTTCGGTGATTCAACACACTTTATTGTAATAGTCTGTCATTAGATGGTGAGTCACGCGGGCGTCGTGCCAGCCTGTGTGTGGGCAGTGGGCTCGGGCGGCACAATTTGTTGACTGTTTATTTGTCATGAACCTTTGCGTGTGTCCCGTTCAGCTGTGACACACAAACACACACATTCCCACACAATACGACCACTACATGTGTGATCTGGGTCAGTCCTCTTGATTTCATATTTTGGATACAATATTACACTGAATGTTTTTAAAGATGAAAATCACAGCTTGTTTTATCAGTGAACAAAAGGTTGAATTTAACCGTTTGAGTGGGTGTTTTTCAGCATTATTTATTATTCAGCATTATTTATTAATCAATTATTGAGAACAAAACAAAATTGTTCTCAGGAATTTTGTTTTAAATAGTGTTTCATTTTACCTAATATCACTTTCTATCATGTTAATCGTTAGTAAAACATCTTTCACCAACAAAAGCCAGTATTAGTAATGAATTTGATGGATTTTGTGATGTTTTGTGGTTTTAGTTTTTATGACTAGAACATTCCATCCTGTTTGGTAAAGTTTGAAAAAAAAAAAAAAAAATTCAAATTTTTGTTGTTTTAAAATGAGAAATGTTTCCTTGGCTACTAGCTAAAATATTTTTATACTTTATTTTATTTCAGTTATGTTTATGTTTATATAATTTTAGGAAATTATTTTTTATGGTTTTAGTTTCATAACCATTTTATAATCATTTATTTATAAAATGTTATAAATTCAAATGTACATATAAAGCGCATATACACGTAAATACTGTACATATAAACAAGAAACTATATCTAACAACTTTAGTTTTTAATTCCATCCTTTCATGTCACCATCTAAATAACTGAATAATTTTCAATAAACTTTAAGTCTGTTATATGCCATTAAATAATTATACTTAAATTAAGTAATAAGTTGTTTTTCGAAGGTTTTGTGTTTTCAGTTTTTATGACTAGAACATTCCATCCTGTTTGGTTAAGTCTGATAATATTAAAAAAAAATTACAATAAAATAAAATAATAAATTCAATTCAGTTTTTGTTGTTTTAAAATGAGAAATCTTGCCTTGGCTACTAGCTAAAATAAAATACATTTATTATTTATTTTATTTCAGTTATGTTTATTTAATTTTAGGAATTTTTTTTATGGTTTTAGTTTCAAAACCATTTTAAAATAATTTATTTATTTATAAAATGTTATAAATTAAAATTTACATATAAAGCACATATACATGTAAATACTGTACATATAAACAAGAAACTATCTTTTAAAAAGTGAGAAATAAGAGAATAAAAGTAAATAAAATGAAAACGTAAGGTAACTTTACCTCTTTTTCCATCCTGTTTTTTTCATGATGCATATAAAGTACATATAATTACATATTAAGCATTTTAAAACTGACAGATATTGTATGAAAAAATAAGAAATAAAAGAGAATTATAATATTTAAAAAGAAAAAAAAAGAAATTACTTTCATAAAATACTTTCATCCTTTCATGTCACGATCTAAATAACTGAAAAACATTCAGTAAACTTGAAGTCTGCTTTATGCCATTATATACTTAAATTATATCATAAGTGTGTTTTTAAAGGTTACAGAGTTCAAATAACAGGAATGACCCATCCGTTATTCCATATTTCCGCGCATCACCCAAAACGGTCCCACTTTCCAGACACAACACAAGTGGGTTGATGTAAAGACTGTTTTGCGTTTGTTTTTCTCTGTGAATACTGTAGCTCTGTCCAGAGCGAGCGAGCAGAGCCAGCGGAGGGTATGCAAGGCAGTAATTAGCGAGGGAGAGCCGGCGTGATGATATTTCTGTGAGGCTGTGGCCTGCGTTTAAAAACTGAAACGTGGAATTATGCAGGACGGCCACCTCCCTTCCTTCTGCTGCACGGCCCCGTCCCAAACATAAACAACATCAGGCCCTGCGTTCAGCCACCTCCACACCTGCTCATGACAACATCACTCGCTTATCTGCAGATCTGAATGACGTCCAGATGAACTGTCAGCAGGGTTGCCAGGTTTGCACAACAAAACTAATCCAATGGCCAATCAAAAGAAACCTGATGACCATATCCCAAATATCAAAACTCAAAATAAAATTTATTTTTTAGATTTTCCCATAAAATTTATATTTTCCAGTCACTGTTATGTAAATTAAAAACCATTATATGGTAGTTATCATAAACACAGCTCAAAGGCTCCCAACCAATGGCCTAAATCATGTGTCTTGTTGAGGAGAAGTGTGTGGATACAGTAAGAAAACACCCAAAACACCCTAGCAACTACCTAGCAACAGCATAGCAACACTCAGAATGCCATTTAGAATGGCTTAGCAACGACTTGGAAGCCAGCCTTCCTAGACACCACATAGCAACATTCTAAAAACACAACAAACACCTTAGCAACTGCATAGCAACGCCCTGGAAACCACCCAGAGCTCCCTAGTAGCTCACTAATTACAACACAGCAATGGGATAAAAATGGTCAGAACAGCTTTGCAACTGCATGGCAACTTCCTGAAAGTAACCTAGAACACCCTAGCAGCTCCCTACAAAGCAATGAGATAAAAACACTCCAAACACCTTAGCAACTGCAAGGCAATGCCCTGGAAACCACCCAGAATTACTTAGCAGCTCTCTAGAAACCACATGGCATCATGTTAAAAATACTCCAAACGCCTTAGAAACTGCATAGCAACCATAGCAACTCCCTAGCATCCACATAGCTATATGATAAAACATTTAGAACACCTTAGCAACTACATAGCAACAGTCAGAACACCCTAGCAACTCCCTAGAATCCACATAGCTATGTGGTGAAACACTCAGAACACATGAGAAACTGCATAGCAACTCCCTAGAAACCACATGGGAACATGCTAAAAAATACTCTGAACACCTTAGCATCTGCAAAGCAAGACCCTAGTAACGCCATGGAATCGACATAACTATGTGATAAAACATAGGAACGAATAACAACGCTCTGGAAGCCACCCAGAACACCCTAGCAACTCCCTAGAAACAACATGGCAACATGATAAAAATACTCTGAACACCTTAGAAACTGCAAAGCAACACCCTAGAACCGCCCCAGAAACCACATAGCTATGTAATAAAACATAGCAACGCATAGCAACATTCTGGAAGCCACCCAGAACACCCTAGCAACTCCCTAGAAACCACATAGCAACATGATAAAAATACTCCGAACACCCTAGAACTGCCCCAGAAACCACATAGCTATGTGATAAAACATAGCAACACATACCAACATTCTGGAAGCCACCCAGAACACCCTAGCAACTCCCTAGAAACCACATAGCAACATGATAAAAATACTCCGAACACCCTAGAACCGCCCCAGAAACCACATAGCTATGTGATAAAACATAGCAACGCATAGCAACATTC